>NW_028134337.1:0-67102 GCF_964662115.1 Mustela nivalis | reverse complement strand
TATTATCAATTATATTTTATATTTAATATAAAAGCAAAAGCAATACAAGAGAGCAAAATACAATCTTTTAAACAAATGGTTCTGGAGTAATGGTGAAGCTAAATGTAAAAATATAAAATAAAAATAAAATAAAATAATAAAATAAAATAAATCCAGGCAGATATTATACACTCTTCACAAAAATTAACTCAGATTGGATTATAAACCTAAACATGAAACATGTAGAAGGTAATATAGAAGAAAATTTAAATGACCTTGGTTTTGGAAATAACTTTAGCTACAAAAGCACAAGCACTGAATTTAAAAATGTCTACTCTGTGAAACAATGCCAAGAGAATGAAAAGGCAAAGCACAGACTGTGAGAAAAAATTTGCAAAATACACATCTGGCAAAGGACTGTTAATCAAAAAGACACAAAGACCCCTTAAAACTCAACAATCGTGGAAAAACCTGATTACAAATGAGCCAAAGACCTTAGCAGATACCTCACAAAAGAAAATATTACAGATGGCAAATAAGCATATAAAAAGATGCTTCACATCATATGTCATCAGGAAAATGCAAATTAAAACAAAAAAGAGACACCAGTACATACCCAGAATCCAGAACATTGACAACAGAACACGAAATGTTGGTGAGGATGTGGAGCAACAGGAATGTTCTTCCATGTCTATTGAGAATAAAGAATGGAAAACAACTTGGCAGTTTCTTACAAAACTAAACATATTCTTGCCAGATGATTCAGCAGTAGCAGTTCTTGGTATTTATCCAAAGAAGATGAAACCTATACCCACAAAGATGTCTATAGAATTTTATTCATTACTGACAAAAGCTTGAAAGCAAACAAGATATCCTTCCATAGGTGAAAGGTCAAATAAAGTGTAGTACATGCAAACAATGGAATCTTATTTAATGCTAGAGAAATGAATTACCAAGCCATGAAAAGATATGGATATAAATATTTAATAAATATTTGATTTTAGGCTTCTACCAGTCTATCAATAGTATTAGTATATTTTAACAGTGAATGCTCAGCATTCATGAATTTACCTAATAAAATATTTTTGGGTTCAATATTTTAAATACTTCAACCTCTATGATTATATTCCTAATAATTTTGAATTGGGGTAAATAAACCTTAATTTTTTGTAACTTGTTTCTTATTGCAAAAGAGCTCAATGAAATTTTAGAAAATAAAAATTTACCAAAAAAAAGTTTAGTTTACTATTGCCAAATAATTTAAAACTTTACCTTATATTCAAAGACATATATTTTTCTAAATTGATTTATAGGCTACTAAAACCAAAAACTTTTAGTTATACTAGATTTCATATCATGCAATCAATGCCAGAAGCCATCTGGCAATGACATGTCTTAAATAGAGTTAAGATGGGTGTTATTACAATGCAAGATGGAGACAAAGATAGTATAACAATTGAGTGTTACATAACTTTTCTGTTTTGATCAAGTTACTAATCTACAAAATGCTTTTATCGGTGACACACTTGGGAATTTAACAAAACTTTTAAACTAGCATGTGCGACTCATTCCTAGAAAACAACACAATCAATAACACTTTCTTTAGATGAAATCATGACTATTTCTCCATTTGAATAAAAAAGGGAGCAACCCCAATAAGTTTATTGAACATGAAAAGTTGAAATGCTATAATGCTCCTAAGGAATTAAATGATCCAGTCATGAATTACAAAAAAAGGATATAAATTACCAAAGTGTTTGTATAATTGGAATGTACAACTGCCCATTATCGTTCAATAGTGTAGGCTTGTACAAGAACTCTATAAAAGAACTCCACTTCTAAACCGTGGAAAATATGTTCCCTTTCCCCCTATATACAACTATTAAGCCATTCATTTAGCTTTTAAAATATCCACTTAATACAGGCTTTTTACTCATTTGAACAGGCAGCAGGGCTCTATTATTATTGCTTACATCTGAAGGATAGACGTCTAGCATAAGAGGTAAAGCCCATAAAGGAGCCCAATAATAACAAGAAAATACAATTTAGTGAGCCCTTACAATCTGCCAGCTACCGTTCGGAGAATACTTCAATTAATAAAACATATAAAATACCTGACCACAAAGAGCTTGCATTCTTTTGAAATATAATAGTAAAATAAACCAATAATAGAGGGGCACCTCGGTGGCTCAGTCCATTGAGTGACTGCCTTTGGCTTGGGTCATGATCTCAGTGTCCTGGGATGTAACTCCCCAGCAGGCTTTCTAGGCAGTGGGGTGTTTTCTTCTTCCTCTGCGCCCCCTCCCAATTCTCTCTCTCTCTGTCTCCAATAGAAAAATAAACCAATAATAGAATAATCATTGATGGTTGATGGTGATAAGTGTTACAAAGAAATACAAGAAAGGTAAAAGCCATTGGAGAATGCTGGGATGAAAGTTAATTGTATTTTGTGTTGGGTGGTTATATCTCATTTGTGAGATGTTATTTGCACAAAGACGCAGGAAGTGAAGGAGGGTGTTATACAAATATTAAAGGAAAAGATTGCTCTAGGCAGAGCAAGTAAGTATTTAGACTTTGTGTGAACAGCTGGTCTGTTACTTTTGAGGAAAAGCAAGGAGGCCAATGAGGAGTTCATAGTGGTGGAGAGAGGAAGAACGTATTGACGTATGACGCTCTAGTACATTGAAACGCCTTCAGTTTTTATTTAATATGAAAGGGGAAGATACCAAAAGAATTTCAACAGCAGAATAAAATCATCTGACTTGATTTTTAGGTTAAGTTGCTGTACCAAAATAAATTTGCAGAGAGAAAGGAGTGCAGTATGTGTGGAAGTGGGGTTATCAATCAAGTCAATAATTCAGGAATATATGATGGTGTTTTTAGCATGCTGGGTGGTAATAGAAGTGGTGAGGTATGGTTTTTATTTTGTATCTATTTTGATGGTGAATATTCTGGTGAACAGGATGGGGTATGTGCACGACAGACAATATCAACATTTATTTTACCTGCACAAACAGAAGGGAGGAGTCTTCATTCCCTCATATGGAGAGAATTCTGAGTTCAAATGTTCTTTCTGATTAAATGGCATAGTGATGATGTGGATTTAGTAAGACAGTGAAAGAGAGCAGTAAGCATAATGTTAAGCGGTAAGACATTATAATACATTTGAACATCAAAAAACGTTGTGTTGGATTATCTGTTTATGTGAGTAAATAAATAAATAAAGCTTCCTGGGGTTCTGATAGAGGTAAAGAAGACTACTATATGATCCAAAGGGGCACGTGCACCAAATGTTTATAGCAGCAATATCCACAATAGCCAAACTATGGAAAGAACCTTGATGTCCATCAACAAATGAATTATATATATTATATATATATATTATATATATATATATATATATATTATATATATATATGATGGAATACTATGCAGACCATCAAAAGATATGAAATCTTGCTATTTGCAATGACGTGGATGGAACTAGAGGGTATTATGCTTAGCAAAATAAGTCAACCAGAGAAAGAGACTATCATATGATTTCCCTGATATGAGGAAATGGAGGTGCAATGTGGTGGGTTTGGGGGACAGGAAAAGAGTAAATGAGACAAGATGGGATCGAGAGGGAGACAAACCATAAGAGACTCTTAATCTCACAAAACAAACGGAGAGTTGCCAGGGCGGTGGGGAGTGTAGGGAGAGGGTGGTGGGGTTATGAACATTGGGGAGGGTATGTGCTTGGTGAGTACTGTGAAGTGTGTAAACCTGGCGATTCACAGACCTGTACCCCTGGGGCTAATAAGACATTATATGTTAATTTAAAAAGAAGAAGAAGAAGAAGACTACTATTAATCCAATGCTATGGTTTTCAGCAAAGAGTGTGTAATCAGGCATATGTTATTAAAGTATCCAAGTAAAATGATGGTCAAACATTGGAATAACAGAGGTGGTGTTGGAGGAGGCCATTGGGCTGGACAAAGACAAATCCAACCATTTGACTAAAGTGTCTGTGAAGATGTTGAAGTCAGATGCAACAGAGAAAGACCTGTCAAACCTAATCTCAGAAATGAAGATGATGAAGATGATTGGACAGCACAAGGACACCATCAACCTGCTGGGTCCTGCACACAGGACGGTCCTTCGTACACTCTCACGGAATATGCCTCCAAAGACAACATACAGGAGTACCTGCAGGCCCAGAGGCCTCCTGACCTGGAGTACTGTTACAATATCAGCCACAATGCAGCAGAGCAACTCTCCTCCAAGGACCTGGTATCCTGTGCCTACCAGGTATCCTGAGGCATGGAGTACCTTGCCTCTAAGAAGTACATACACCAAGACCTGGCCACCAGGGAAGTGCTGGTGACAAAGGACCACATGATGAAGATCTCAGACTTCAGCCTTGCCAGAGATATCACCACATCAGTTAGTATAAAAAGACTACCAACAGTGGACTGCCTGTGAAGTGGATGGTCCCTAAGGCCATGTTTGGCCAGATCTACATCCACGAGAGTGACTTCTGGTCTTTTGGGGTGATGCTGTGCAAAATCTTCACTCTGGAAGCCTCCCATATCCTGGAGTGCCTGTGGAGGTGGTTTTCAAGCTGCTGAAGGAGTCATTTGATGGATAAGCCAATGAGTGCACCAGAGAGTTTTACACAATAATGAGGGGTGGCTGGCATGTGGTACCTTCAAGCTGCTGGTAGAAGACCTGGATCATACTGTGGCCTTGACCTCCACCAGGAGTACCCGGACCTGTCCTTGGCTCTGGAACAATACTGTCTATGCTTTCCCTACACCCAAAGCTCCACCTGCTTCTCAGAGAAGAATTCCACCTTCTCTCATGTGCCGTTGCCCAGGGAGGCCTATCTGCCCTGACACCCAGCGCAGCTTGCCAATGGTGGATTCAAATGACTAGTATCCCTATTACTCCTGTCCAGATTCCATCATAAGCTGTAACCCTTACCCCCCACCCTCCCTGCAAGACTCACTGCCTTCTCCTTTGTCCCTTTCCTACTGGCAGGAGCCAGCTGCCTACCTGAGGCCTTCACCCTTTGAAGTTCACCTCACTTCCCCTTCCTCTTCCTCCTCCTTACAACCTGCTCATGAAAGAAAGGCACAGAGAGGCAGGTACTTGCTCGTGGCTACTTCCTTCCCTCCCATATGTTGGACCAAAACCCCTCCTGGCATCTGGTACTGCCTGGACCTCGAGGGAGTGGGAGATAAGGCATGCCAGTGAAAGCTGTCGGAGCTTTCCTGTTTTGGTTTTGTCTGCTTAGCATTACATGTAAGACTGAGTTCTGGTGGCAGGGACCTAGTCCTTGGGGCTATAGCACTAGCTTCGGGAGGTCAACTGCTCTGGGCCTTGGCTAGGAGCAACTCCTGCTCCAGAGATATGGTGCCAAGGGCTTATTAATTATGATACTAATTTGCTTTGCCTGGTATCAACAGATGGGAAGGCAAAGACTGGAAGCAGTGTTGTGACCATGGGGTCTAGCCCCAAACTATGAAGAAAAAGATAGAGAAAACAGAATTATGTACTCAAAGGCACATTTTGAAGGACGGATTGAATATAGTCTGCACTGCAAATATTCTTTAATCGTATGTTCTGAATTTCCTAAATTTAAGAAGTATTTGTTCAAATATTTATCTTTAAATAAACCCTAGGAGACTTTTTCTTGGATTCTGGAAAATCAGTCCATTTGGATACAAATCTTTTTGTCACTGATGGAAATTTTAAGCCCTTAACTGTGGAATGTCTAATGTATTCTTACAGCAATTGTGATTTGCCAATACATGGGTGATGTGTGTGTGTTGTGTGTGTTTATTTTTATTTTTGATGGTTTTACTCTTCTATGATACTTTTAAGTAGACATAATTTTAATAAATTATGATTTGTTGAAATTTATCTGAGGTTATATATAATAAAATGAAATTTGTGTGAACTGAAGAAGTGCGTCTCCATTTGTTTTTTTTTAAGAGTAGACTGGTCTTTAAAAATTGTCCAAAGAAGTACATTATATTCATTATTAAATTTGATAAAATACGATAAAGTATTTATGGTCATATGGAACCATATCAAATTCTACTATTAATTCATATCAATAATTACCATAAGAGGAAAAAGGGATATTTTTCAAAATGAAAATTAGTGTATTTTTCAAAATATGATATAGTGTTATTCACTGAACAGAGGGAAGAAATGTCAAAGTTTAACACAGTTTACAGAATGTTTTAACATAAATTGAAATTTAACACTGACCAAATTTCACAGTTTTAAGTAAAATGATAGTACTTTAAATCCTTGAAAAGTGGTAAGTGACCCAAAATATTGCTGAGAAAAACAAATTTAACACTACACTAGTCTGAAATGGTTAAGTTATGGTACAACTTGCCATTGTGTATCATCAAATGGTATATTTTTTTCTTTTGGTCTTGTCATTATATTTTATTTTAGCCATTCTGATAAGTGTGTAGTGATATCTCAGTGTCATTTAAATTGCATTTCCTTGATGTCTAATTATGTCAAATTATATTATTTTGATGTTTAATGTTCTGAGCTTTCTCAGTTCAAGACCATGAAGCCACTTAGGAAAAATAAGTTATAGATGCACTCAAAGACCAACTCTTATTTAGAAATAAGAACAAACATTACTACCCATTCCAACAAAAAATCGATTTGTTATGCAGTAGGGATTTTATAAATTACCTGACACAACTTATATAGTAAGATGAAATGGGACAGGCGGCTTCTTGCAGCTATATACAACATCATTTAAATTTCAATTTTCAGTATAATTTTTCCAAGGTATACACAGAATATATATTTAATGTAAATTGTGAACATTTTAAACTCTGTATATGGAAATTAATCAATTTTAAGTTTATAACAATCAAAATTAACGGAAGTTTATTTTAAATTAGTTAGCTTTCTCTGCATTGCAAGACAGAATAATCAAGAATAGGTAAGAAAAAAATAATCTCTGTAAAATTACCGGGAGTGCATTATGAAGTGTTCGCTAACCGATCAAACTCACAATTTGGATTGAATGGCAAGTGACTTTTAAACTCTGGAACTCATTGTCAATTTTTTTTTCTTCATTGTGTCTTAAATGTGGAACAACAATGAGGTATTTCAAAGAAGGGAACCACACATAAATTTCTCTAAGGGTGGGGTGAGGGTTACTCAAAAAGGAACTAGACAAGGCTTTCAAAGATATCGACAATCATTATAACATAACGTGACTGATTGTTACCGTGCTCTTAACTGGGCCAAACACTTGTTGGCTTCCAAGAAAGACGAACATAGTTGAGATGGTTCTAGCGGCCTTCTAGCACAGGGTCTCATGAGGCAGGGATTCTAGCCACTGGCTGTGCAAGGCATGAGGCCTGTTAGTGATTCTATTTTTTCCTCTGCAGAAAGGGTCTTTCTACATTCCAGGTCCTTTCTACCCCAATAAATAATGCAGCGATTCTCTCAGTGAGTTGTACTGTTGGTTTAAACAGCCAACTGTCTCTTTTTTTTTTTTTTAATTTTGTTTTAATTTATATATTTATCAGAGAGAGAGAGCGAGCACAGGCAGACAGAATGGCAGGCAGAGGCAGAGGGAGAAGCAGGCTCCCCGCGGAGCAAGGAGCCCGATGTGGGACTCGATCCCAAGACGCCGGGATCATGACCCGAGCCGAAGGCAGCTGCCCAACCAACTGAGCCACCCAGGCGTCCCAACAGCCAACTGTCTCTTAAAAAGGACTTTTGTTTAAATTCCTTTAAAAAAAAAAGTCCTTTCAAAAAATCTTTTTTTTTTATTTTTTACTTTTTAATCCCATGTTTACTCTGATCCTGGAACTTTGTCATTTTGACCTTCTCTGCTGATTAACATATTCTTCATCATCAGCACCTACTACTCTCTCTCCTGGTGGTCTCTCTGGAAGGGGTCTTCTCTAGCTCTTCTAGCAGAGGATGGACACTTCCCCTCTACCCCTGTTACCAGACCAACCTTACCTATCCTGCAGGGTCAGGTCGGCCTCACCTTTTATCTGTTGTTCTCTTCTGAGTGGTTAGTTTTTCATAGATACCGTGCTTTGCTTTTGTCAGGATTTACCCTGGACTATCAAAACCCTTATCTTGTGCCAGTGAATCCTAAGAAACAGACCTGATGAGAGACCAGGAACTCGAACAGATCATATTTATCCTGAATGTTCCGTCCAAAATGAAGAATACATTTCTGAGGAGCCTCAAGATGTCTGAGAAGGTAAGTTTCACCAACTCTGTCACGTAGGGGCATCAATTCTGATTCTGTGTCAATTTTCCTACTTTCCCAGCTAATAATTCTCTACCACAGAAAGCCCACTCTCAAGCGTTTCCTCTCTCAAAGGCAGTTGCTCTTAAAGTCTGCACATGGCACTTGGGGCCTGCTGGTCATTGGCTACTGCCCTCTGTACCTTGGGTCTAACAGCTGCGGGGCATCAAGATGAGAACGTCTCTTGTTCTAAGACTTAATATATTTTGGGGCACATGGTAAGCAATAATCACTTTTTAGTTGATCCAAGTGTTCGACCTTTCTAATTATTCTAGTACCACAGTTTACTTGTTCTAAGATTTGTCCTCCCCCCCCCATTTTATATCTCTTAAGGAGGCACTCACCTTGCACTTGATGACATATCCTACTTTAACTGACAGCATTTCTCTTTCAAGTCGAACATAAAGTATAGTGCATCTTACCCTTGATGAAAGCTAGGATGCAATTAAATACTCTATTATGGTTACGATTCTGATATTTGAAATCCTCCGTTAGCTCCCTGTGCCCCCACAGTGTAGTACGTCACCTACTCGGCATAGTATACAACCATCTCACCCCCAGTGTTAACCCCGAGGCTCAGCCTCCATCCCCAGGTGATGCTGCCATATCAGCTGTCAGTTGTCATAAACTTGCTGTAGTTTCCGAATGCACTGTGCTGCCTCCTGGCACTTTGAAACTTGACACACTCATCCTCATTCTTCGCTTTGCCCTTGTCTATTACCTCCCCTGAAAATCTGCTCCTAATGGCTTTTCCCAGATCCAACCTACCCTTGGCAGTCTTTCATCTCCCTGTGGTAAAACCTGTCACACTGCACCATGGACATGCCTGTTGTCCCCCTGAGAAAGAAAAGGGACAGTGAGGGTCCCCAGCATTTGCAGCTCTAGTGCAGAGCCCCATGCCTGGCTTGCAGGAAATGCCAGATCATGAAGACAAACGGAGATCATCCTCTGGCTAAAACCAGCTCTTCTTTGCCTACCGCAGTATCTGGATCAATACAGAGCAGCCCGTTATTATTGCTGTTTTTCTAGGGATTTTTCCCGCATATATTTCCCAAGTCTTTACTCTTTTTATAGCACATTAATTCAGGCTTCAACCACTTCCTCGTCTGATCAGGTGAAATCATTTTCCTTCCCATACCTTGGATGTATTTCACACCTAGTAATTCTTTTTTTTTTTTTATAGGATTTTCTTTAGTTATTTGAAAGAAGAGAGATCATAAGTAGGCAGAGAGGCAGGCAGAGAGAGAGATAGAGAAGGAAGCAGGCTCCCTGCTGAGCTGAGAGCCCAATGTGGACTGGATCCAAGTATCCAGGGATCATGAACTGAGCTGAAGGCAGCGGCTTAACCACAAGCCACCCAGGAACCCGACAAGTTATTTTTGATAGATATATATACAATGTATTTTCCAGTTATAAAAAATCGTTCTGCTATTTTTAAACTTTTTAAAAATTACATAATTTTTTTAAATTTAAATTTTATTTTTTAATGTTTTACCTTTCTTTTCTTTTTTTTAAAAAGATTTTATTTATTTATTTGTCAGACAGGATAACAAATAGGCAGAGAGGCAGGCAGAGAGAGAGAGAGAGAGAGAGAGAGAGAGAGAAGCAGGTTTCCTGCGGAGCAGAGAGCCCGATGCAGGGCTCGATCCCAGGACTCTGAGATCATGACCCAAGCCGAAGGCAGCAGCCCAAACCACTGACCACCCAGGCACCCCAATGTTTTACTTTTCAATATACTACTTAGAATATAAACCCTATCCCATTTTGTAAGAAGGTTACCATTTAAAAAATGGTAATTTTCTCATTGTGTCTTCCCCTCTCATTGCTTTATTTTGAATAAAACATTTCACAATAAACATAACTGATGCTTTCCTTTTGATGGTCCCTCTGTTGGGCATATTGTATATGAGCCATGACAATTAGTTTTACAACATTTATTCATGTTTGTTGATATGTTTTATCATAACTAATTTTCCCTCCCTTATCTAGATTCCCCAGCTTTCAGACAGGTGGACACTTCAATAAACCATACCCAAGGGATATATCAAGTACTTCTTAGACATTCTCTCAGATACTTGAGGTCTAATTTTGCCTAGGGATTTGCAATAGATTCTGCCAGAGGCACCACTGTGACAACTGATGTCCATGGTCTATCTCCTGCTAAGCTCAAGAGGTCACTGGTTTCCAAGTTTATCTATACAGTTAATGCACTCCATCAAGTTCTTTTTTTTTAATATTAACAAACTTATTTTAAATTTTATATGGAGAGGCAAAGACTCACAATAGTCAACATAGTGTTGAAGGAGAACAAAGCCTGAGGACTGACTTCAAAGTTTACCATAATGATGGGGCGCCTGGTTGGCTCAGTGGGTTAAGCTTCTGCCTTTGGCTCAGGTCATGATCCCAGGGGCCTGGGATCGAGTCCCGTATTGGGCTCTCTGCTCAGCAGGGAGCCTGCTTCTCCTCATTTCTCTCTCTGTCTGTCTCTCTGCCTATTTGTGATCTCTCTCTCTGTCAAATAAATAAATAAAATCTTAAAAAAAGTATACCTTAACGATAATTGGAAGCAAGATATTGTAATACCACAGAAAGACTAGATTAAAGGAACAGAATATATATTATCAATTATATTTTATATTTAATATAAAAGCAAAAGCAATACAAGAGAGCAAAATACAATCTTTTAAACAAATGGTTCTGGAGTAATGGTGAAGCTAAATGTAAAGTATAATATAAAATAATAAAATAAAATAAATCCAGGCAGATATCATACACTCTTCACAAAAATTAACTCAGATTGGATTATAAACCTAAACATGAAACATGTAAAAGGTAATATAGAAGAAAATTTAAATTACCTTGTTTTTTGAAATAACTTTAGCTACAAAATCACAAGCACTGAACTTAAAAATGTCTACTCTGTGAAACACAATGACAAGAGAATGAAAAGGCAAAGCACAGACTATGAGAAAAAATTTGCAAAATACACATCTGGCAAAGGACTGTTGATCAAAAATACACAAAGGCCCTTTAAAACTCAACAATGGGGGAAAAATCTGATTAAAAATGAGCCAAACCTTAGCAGATACCTCACAAAAGAAAATATTACAAATGGAAATAAGCATATAAAAAGATGCTTCACATCATATGTCATCAGGAAAATGCAAATTAAAACAAAAAAGAGACACCAGTACGTACCCAGAATCCAGAACACTGACAACAGAACACGAAATGTTGGTGAGGATGTGGAGCAACAGGAATGTTCTTCCATGTCTATTGAGAATAAAGAATGGAAAACAACTTGGCAGTTTCTTACAAAACTAAACATATTCTTGCCAGATGATTCAGCAGTAGCAGTTCTTGGTATTTATCCAAAGAAGATGAAACCTATACCCACAAAGATGTCTATAGTAGTTTTATTCATTACTGACAAAAGCTTGGAAGCAACCAAGATATCCTTCCATAGGTGAAAGGACAAATAAAATATGGTTTTTTTTAAAATTTTATTTATTTACTGGACAGAGATCACAGGAAGGCAGAGGGGCAGGCAGAGAGAGAGGAATGGAAGCAGGCTCCCTGCTTAGCAGAGAGCCCACTGTGGGACTCAATCCCAGGAACCTGGAATCATAACAAAGAAATGATGATAAATTCCTTAAAAGACTCAAAGTTGTTCTTGACTGGTATGTTTCAAGCTCTATTCCTGGTTTGAGGACAGTTTTTAACAGGCTTGTCACTGTAGAAATCAGCTGGATGTTTAGAGGCTATCAGAACTGTGCAAAAACCTTGAAGGGGTAAAGATTGAAAATCCTTTAGAGAGATTAGCTCCCTAAGGCATTATTCATCCACACATTTTCCTCCAAACAATTAAGGCTGATGGATGAGGGGCACCGGAGGGGCTCTCTCATCACGTGGGTGGTGGGTTAAGCCTCTGCCTTCATCTCAAGTCATGGTCTCTGGGTCCTGGGATCCAGCTCCACATCCGGCTCTGCTCAAAAGGAAGCCTGCTTCCCTCCCTGCTTGCCTGCCTCTCTGCTTTCTTGTAATCTCTCTCTCTCTCTCTCTCTCTCTCTGTGTCCAATAAATAAATAAAATCTTTAAAAAAAGGCTGATGTATGATAAATTATGAAAACTGCTCCCTCCAAATGATGCTTCTTCATAAGGTTTTAAGAATTTAAAATTGTAAGAATTTAAAATTGAAACTTGATCGTAGGATTTATCTTATACAATAACAACAAGTGATGGCAGTTATTAGTTCTGAAGTATTTGTGAATCTGAATTCTTGGCCTCATTAGTAAATTTATTTTTAATAAATTATTTAATATATAATAATATATATAATATATATTATATATAACATATATAATATATATAATAAATTCATTCATTCATTCATTTTTTATTTATTTATTTATTATTTATTATTATTATTTATTCATTTATTAACTCAAACACAAGAAAATGAATGACCTGATTGAAAAATTGGCAAGGACTGGAACAGACACCTCACTTAAGAAGATATTGAGATGGCAATAATGATATGAACAGATGCTGTGATGATCCACAGCATGTCTAATTAAGGAATTGTAAATTAAAAGAACATGAGGGGCGCCTGGATGGCTTAGTGGGTTAAGCCGCTGCCTTTGGATCAGGTCATGATCTCAGGGTCCTGGGATCGAGTTCCACGTTGGGCTCTCTGCTCAGGAGGAGCCTGCTTCCCTTTCTCTCTCTCTCTGACTGCCTCTCCGTCTTCTTGTGATCTCTCTCTGTCAAATAAATAAATAAAATCTTTTTTAAAAATAAATAAATAAATAAGACAATGATCTATCACTACACATCTATTAGAATGGCTAAAATCCAAAATACTGACAACATAAAATGCTTTTGACGATGAGGAACAAGAGAAACTCTCATTCATTCTGGTGAGAACACCAAAATGGTGCTACCACTTTGGAAGACAGCTGGGCAGTTTCTTACAAAACTAAACATATTCTTACCATATGATCCAGCAATCGTGCTCCTTGGTACTCACCCAAAAGAGCGACAACTTTGTGTACACAGAATCCTGCATATAAACCTGTGTTTGTAACAGCTTTACCCATAAGTGCCAAGAGTTGGAAGTAACCAAGATGTCCTTCAGGAGGAGAATGGATAGATAAACTGTGGTCCATTGAAACAATGGGATATGATTCAGCGATAAAGAGAAATGGCTATCAAGCAATGAAAAGACAAGGAACAAACTTAAAATCTGTCATAATAAGTGAAAGATCAATTTGAAAAAGCTTCATGTTGCAAGGTTCCAACTATATGACATTCTAGAAAAGGCAGAACTATGCAAATTGTATAAAAGTCAGCGGTTTGTAGCAGTTAGGAGAGGAGGAGGATGAACAGGCAGAGCACAGAGGATTTTTAGGCCAGTGAAAATGTTCTGTATGATATGCATGATATTTTAGATATATATCACTACACATTTGTCAAAATGCATAAGATACTATACCAAGAGTGACCTCTATGAGAAAAGGTTTTTTTAAGATTTTATTTATTTATTTGACAGGCATCAAAGCAGGCAGAGAGGCAGGCGGGGAAAGCAGGGGTTGGGGGAAAGCAGGCTCCCTGCCAAGCAGAGAGTCTGGTCTGGGGCTCGATCCCAGGACTGTGAGATTATGACCGGAGACGAAGGCAGAAGACTTAACCCACTGAGCCACCCTGGTGCCCCACCAAGAGTGAACTCTAATGTAAACTGTGGACTTTGGGGTGAGAATGATGTGTCAGTGTAGGGTCAGTGAGCGTGAAAAATTATCACCGTGGTACAGGATGTTGATAATGGGGAAGGCTGTGTGTATGTGGGGAAAGGGAATTTTACTTTGATCCCCAAACTACTCTAAAAAATGCAGTCTGTTAAAAAAAAACTTTATAATGCAATATAATACAAAACAAGAATGCATATCAAGAGAGAAATAATGTTTAAAGGGAACAAAGAACTTCAGTAATGTGTACAGCCAGTAGCTAGAATCCCTGCCTCTTGAGACCCTGTGCTAGAACGCCGCCAGAACCATATAGAACTATGTTAGTCTTTCTCGGAAGCCAACAAGTGTTGGCCCAGTTAAGAGCACAGTAACAATAAGTCACGGTATGTTATAATGATTATCAATATTTTTAAAGACTTGTCAAGTTCCTTTTTGAGTAACCCTCACCCCACACTTAGAGAAAATTATCTGAGGTTCACCACTTTGAAATTCCTAATTGTTGTCCACATTTACAATAGCCAAAAAAAAAAAAAAAAAAGCTTTTCATTAACAAAGTGTTCAGAAGGGGGCGCCACTGAAAACAATGAGAGTTTTCGCTGCCAGGACAATTTTGTTGCAGAAACAGCTGAAAGCACTCAGGTCAGACAGAGCCAAAGGATGGAGAGATTTTTAAATTTACAAAAACCAAACCAAATCAAACCAAAACAAAAATCAAAACCAATGGCCAAGATTTCAAGTTCGCTACTAAAGGTATGACATTCTCCTAGGACATGCACGTGACTTGATCAATATATTTATATATTTATATTTGAAGAAGAAGGAACTATTTGATGCAGCAAATCCACGTTGATTAAAAATTACGAGATATGGGGCTCCAGGGTTGCACAGTGGTTTAGGCCTCTGCCTTCGGCTCAGGTCATGATTTCAGGGTCCTGGGATGGAGCCCCACATCGGGCTCTCTGCTCAGCGGGGAGCCTGCTTCCCACCGCCCTCACTCTGCCTGCCTCTCTACCTACTTGTGATCTGTCAAGTGGGTAAATAAGATCTTTAAAAAAAGAATTACTAGGTGTGAAATCATCGAGGGTATGGGAAGGAAAATGATTTCACCTGATCAGACTAGGAAGTGCTTGAAGCCTGAATTAAAGTGCTACTAAAAGAGTAAAGACCAGGGAAATATATGGGGAAAAATCCCTAGAAAAACAGCAATAATAACTGGCTGCTCTTTATTGATCCAGATCCTTGCGGTAGGCAAATAAGGGCTGGTTTTAGCCAGAGGATGATCTCCGTTTGTCTTCATGATCTGGCATTTCCTGCAAGCCAGGCATGGGGCTCTGCACTAGAGCTGCAAATGCTGGGGGGCCATCACTGTCCCTTTTGTCTTCTCAGGGGGCCACCGGGCATGTCCATGGTGCAGTGTGACAGGTTTTACCACAGGGAGATAAAAGACTGCCAAGGGTAGGTTGGAGCTGAGAAAAGCCACTTAGGAGCAGATTTTCAGGGGAGGGGATAGACATGGGCAAAGCGAAAAATGAGGATGAGTGTGTCAAGTTTCAAAGTGCCAGGAGGCAGCACAGTGCATTCGGGAAACTACAGCAAGTTCATTGACAACCGACAGCTGATCTGGCAGCATCACCTGGGGATGGAGGCTGAGCCCCGGGGTTAACATTGAAGATGAGATGGTTTGTACACTATTCCAAGGAGGTGAGGCACGACACTTTGGGGGCACAGGGAGCTACCAGAGGATTTCAAATATCAGAATCATAACCATAATAGAGTATTTAATTGCATCTTAGCTTTCATCAAGGGTAAGATGCACTATAGTTTATGTTCGACTAAGAAAGAGAAATGCTGTCAGTTAAACTAGGATATGTCCTCAAGTGCAAGGTGCGTGCCACCTTAAGAGATATTAAGATGGGGTGGGACAAATCTTAGAACAAGTAAACTGTGGTACTAGAATAATTAAGAAAGGTCGAACGCTTGGATCAACAAAATAAGTGATTATTGCTTACCATTTGCCCCAAACTATATTAAGTCTTAGAACAAGAGACGTTCTCATCTTGATGCCACGCAGCTGTTAGACCCAAGGTACAGAGGGCAGTAGCCAACGACCAGCAGGCCCCAAGTGCCATGTGCAGACTCTAAGAGCAACTGCCTTTGAGAAAGGAAATGGTTGAGAGTGGGCTTTCTGAGGTAGAGAATTACTAGCTGGGAAAGTAGGAAAATTGACACAGAATCAGAATTGATGCCCCTACATGACAGAGTTGGTGAAACTTCCCATCTCAGAGAACTTGATGCTTCTCAGAAATGTATTTTTCATTTTGGACAGAACATTCAGGATAAATATGATCTGTTCGAGATCCTGGTTCAATCATCAGGACTGTTTCTTAGGCTTCACTGGCACAAGAAATGGGTTTTGATAGTGCAGGGTAAATCCTGACAAAAGCAAAGCACGATATCTATGAAAAACTAACCACTCAGAAGAGAACAACAGATAAAAGGCCAGGCCGACCTGACCCTGCAGGATAGGTAAGCTTGGTCCGGCAACAGGGGTAGAGGGGAAGTGCCCATCTCCTGCTAGAAGAGCTAGAGAAGACCTTTTCTGGAGAGACCACCAGGAGAGGAGAGCAGTAAGTGCTGATGATGAAGAATATTTTAATCAGTAGAGAAGTTCAAAATGACAAAGTTCCAGGATCAGAGTAAACATATGGGATTAAAAAATAAAAAATAAAAAACAAGATTTTTTTGAAAGGACTTTTTTTTTAAAGGACTTTAAACAAAAGTCCTTTTTAAGAGACAGTTGGCTGTTTAAACCAAAAGTACAACAAACTGAGAGAATCGCCACATTGTTTATTGGGGTAGAAAGTTCCTGGAATGTAGAAAGACCCATTCTGCAGAGGAAAGAGTAGAATCACTAACAGGCCTCATGCCTTGCACAGCCAATGGCTAGAATTCCTGCCTCATGAGACCATTTTAAAAGCTCTACTCATAATGGAACCGAAGGTGTCATTTCCCTATAATTTTATATATGTCATTAATTTGCTGCAAAGCCCAGTAGCACTGGGAGCAGAAACGGGGACCAAAGAGTGAGCATCCTGTTTGACAGGGGGGACCAGGCACCTCTTCTTCAGATGCAGGGGGAGCCCTGGCGTGCTGACTCCTCCCTTCTTCCTTTCCCCTTTCCTCCCTCCATTGCTCTCCCTTCCCCTCTCTCCTTCCCTGGTGGTGCCCTTTCCTGATGCCCACTTCATCCCTTATCTTTTCTTACATGCCTGTCTTCTAGAGTTTCTTCTCTCCCCCAATTACTTCCCTTCGTCTGGATCTCCTCCATGGTCCCTTTTTCCCTGCTCTCTGCTCTTCCTCCCCTTCGCTGGCCCCTGTTCAGCTCCATCCAGACTGCAGGCAGAGCTGGACTAACACGCTCACTCACTAGCTCAGCCACCCTCCAGAGAAGTCACTCTTCCATGGCCACCTTCCTGACCCCCTGGTCCTTTCTCCACTTATTCAGCTATTGCTCTTAAGTCTGAGGAGGACAGAGCGGGGCTGCCGCAGAATCAGGCCAGAGGAGAAACCAAACCATGTATCCACACTGTCCCCCAGTACTGCTGCTCTGAGAGCTTTCAGAGTCCTCAACAGGGTTAGGATTTAGGGGCTTCTTCAGAACCGGGAGTGAAAACAGCCATAGGTCAAATGAAATGCTATGGCCCCCACACAAAAATAATAATCACAAATGAAAACTAAATTAACTCTGAAGTCCCAAAGTCAAAGAATTGCCTTGAAACTGTCACTAGAAAGCACCCAAGGCCTCACTCTCTGGGTTCTGGGTGCCCTGGGAATGGCAGGAGGCTCTGACCCCCTTCCCTCTTCATCCACTCCCAAAGAACGTCCTCTGAGGTGGTCTTCAAACTTCCTCTGAGAAACTGTCTCTCGGAACTGTAGGCCCTCGGCTGCTGCGACGAATGAGGGTGATGTCAGGACCTGATGGGCAGCTTTACCAGGAGACTGTGGCTTCTGGATGCAGTCCTCAGGTCCCATGGTCTGGGTGAGATCTAGGTCTTTGAGAGGAGGAGGACAAATGAGATTTCAGATTTTGAGTTGATTCTGGGATGATTAGTGCTTTGGAGGGCATTGGGTGAAGGTATTTTGCACACGGGAAGGACATGAATTTGGGGAGCCAGAGAGTGGACTGTTAAGAGCTGACCTGCATTATCCCCAGAAACCTTGCTGCTGTCCTTATCTCTGGTACCACAGAACGTGACCTTATTTGGAACTAGAGTCCTTACAGATGCAATCACATTACAGTGAGGTGGTTAGAGTGGGCCGTAATCTCCTGTAACTGACCTCCTTATGTAAAGGGAAAATCTGGACAGAGAGATGCCCCTACTGTCAGTGGTGGGCAGTGCATGAACTTCTAGAACCCTGACAGTAGTGGAAAACAGACTCAGCCTGGGCACTAGGTAAATGGGAGCTCTAGTGGAATTTCAGATGAAGATGCTGTGGACCTCGGCTTCCCAGGTCATAGTGACATTAGGATTTCAAATTCAAATCAGAGATGAAAGAAACATCTGGACTCGGTCCTCAGGTACACGCAGTATTCTGAACTGAGGCTAGAACCAGAGACCATGCTAATGAAAGGCCTCCACAGGTGGGCTCCAACTCAGTTTCCTGTATATTCATTGATGAAATCGCTCTGCAGGTGAACATGCAGAACAAAACCATTTAATAAAAGTGACAAGGAGGAGAGGAAAGGGAGGCCAGAAGGCATGTGAATGTGGCGAGAGGAAGAGGGGGGCGGGGGACACACAGGACTGAGAATCCCTCCCTGTGCTCCTTGCTGCCAGGGAGGTCTGAGGGACTAGTTTCTACCTGGGATCCCAAGTCCAGAACAAAAGTGGCGGGGCCACAGCTCGGGATGAGGAAGGGGGTCCTCGGCACCCGTACGTGGGGGTTCCAAACGATGGGGGCTATTGCGGTCGCTGCAGGGGGCACCTCGCCTGGCTCCGTCCCCGCCCGACCCCGTGAGGACCCGGGTGCGGCGCTTCGTCCGGGGTGGTCCCGCTGCCCCGGGGGTCGCGGGAGGCTGGGTCCCGACACCCCCGCGAGCTCACGGCCCGCGCTTTCTGCTCCTGGTGAAGGCGCAGCGCGGTGTCATTTTACCTGCTCCCAGAGGGTCATCCGGGGAAGCCTTGGGGCGGGGCGGGGCAGTGGGCCGTGGGAGCGGAACAGCGGGGCCTCAGGGGCTGGGCTGGAGCGCGGGAGGGTGGTGCTCCTGCAGTGCCGACTGGGCCTCAGCAGAGCACCGCGGCGCTGCGCGCCCCTCCTCCGCCAGCCCCTCCACCTCCTCTCAGACTCTCCACCGCTTCCTCCGCGAGCTCACTTCCCGCTTTGGTAATTAGCAAAGCCCCTTCTCTGGGCCGCCCCCGCCCTCACCCCCATCCCCCTCTGTCCTGAGGTGCGGCCTGGGGCAATGGCGCCAGCGAAGCCCCGGGGGCCTGCGAGCCTGGCCAGCGCCAGCGCTGGGCAGCCTCCTAGCCTGGCTTCCCAAGGCTTGTCTGCCTGCTGACTGGCTGCAGAAAGATAATCTGCCCTAAACCCCGGCTGCACTCTCGGGTCACTTCGCTGGCTTCCTGATTGTGCCCAAAGCCGGGAACCAGCTTCCCCAGCACAAGCCTGGGCTGAGATGCTTGCCCGCAATCTGTTTGAGCAGTCTCCTAGTCTCCAGGCAAGGTCTGCCATTGCATCATGGCACGCGGGAATCACTTCGACCTGGATGTTTGGGTTTTTTGTTTGTTTTTTGATTATTGGTTATTACATGACCTCCATGGTAGGTGCTCCACAAAGGGAGTTAAAAGAGGACGCCTGATACATAGGCATATGGCCATTCTAGAAAAAGAGCTTGGGGTTCTCTGGGAAGCGCGGCATTGGTCCTTGCACTATGTTTTAATAGAAATGGGATTATGCACCAACTTACTTAAATGAGCATAGTTTGAAATCGTTTACTGAGAATAAATATTTAAAACAGTTATATTTTAGTTATATTTAGTTATATTTTAACTAAATCATCAATCATAAATCTATTGCACTAAGGTTACAGGCAATTTAAACGCAATACCACTCTCTTCAGGGTTTTAAATAATCCGTGTCTGTCTTGGCACATGAGATTGCAAAGATAGGAAATGGTTTGTAAAAGATCATATAATAGCTTTTACTATACGGTATCAGCAATTTATCCTAAAGGAGCGGCCACCAGCTAAAAACTCAGCTTTGAAAAATGCAGAAAAGCAGCAAACTTTTACATACCCTCTTGTTGACCAGAGGCATGCATTGTGCACCTCATCATCTCTTCGTGGTTCTGAGGCCCTTGGCGCTCAGTAGTTTAGTGTCTTATTCTCTGGAATAGGCCATTGAAGAAATACCAGGCCCCGAGAAGAAGGTCCTGCTGGGTGTCTGAAGAAAGTACAACCTTTTAGATGAAGCTTTATGGGGAATTTGTTAGTGGTTTGGTCTGCTTCTGATAGGAAGGGAAATTTTAGTTTTAAAGATTTTATTTATTTATTTGATAGAGATCACAAGTAGGAAGAGAGGCAGGCAGAGAGAGAGGAAGAAACAGGCTTCCTGCTGAGGAGTGAGCCTGATGTGGGGCTCGATCCCAGGACCCTGGAATCATGACCTGAGCCAAAAGCAGAGGCTTTAACTCACTCTGCCACCCAGGTGCCCAAGAAAAAAATTTTTTTAAGATTTTATTTATTTATTTGACAGACAGAGATCACAAGTAGGCAGAGAGAGAAGTGGAAGCAGGCTCCCTGCTGAGCAGAGAGCCAGACATGGGGCTCAATCCCGGGACCCTAGGATCATGACCTGAGCCGAACGCAAAGGCCCAGTGAGCCAAATTCACTGAGCCACTCGGGTGCCCCAGGAAGGGAAATTTTTTAAGAGTATTTTCTCTTTGAATCCATTTTTAGGTTTGGTTTGTGGTTCTTTCTGACTTCTCATAAAGATGGAATCTCTTCTGAGGTTGGTTGTCAGGAACCGCATATCCAATCGACCTATCTTGTTAGCAATAAATAAATAAATAAATAAATAAATAAAAGCTCAAGTGTTGGTATAAAGCTATTATGCTTTTCAAAATCCCGAACTATAATTCATGTATCATGGTCATTCTTTATCAAATCAAACAGGAGAGAGGTGGCAGAAATGCTCTTTCAGGTTAATGTTTTTACAAGGAAGATTGACTTAAGAACCTACTTTGTTATTCCCTTCCATTCAATTTCCCTGTACCTCCTTTTCTATGAATTGTAACGGTAAACCATCATTATTTTTATTGTTGGCACGTGAGAATTAGAGATCAATGCCCAAGTGAAAGCAGAAGGCAGGTTTATTAAAGCAACAGCACATTATCTAAGGGAGAGCAGGTGGTATTCCATGAGGTGGAGCTGGCCCTTACTTTGTTTTGGGATTGGATATTTCTTGGTCTTTTTGAAGTGGGAGGACCTTCAACATGCAGTGGATTGATCTCTAGTGGAGGCTGCTTCCAATCATTTGGGGGACTCCTACCGCATGTTGGGAAAAGGAGTTGTTGTCATTTTTATTTTATTTGTTTCAGGGTTCCAAAATTCACTGTTTATGCACCACACCCAGTGCTCCATGCAAAATGTGCCCTCCATAACTCCCATTAACAGGCTTACCCAACCCTCTGCCCCCTCCCCTCAAAACTCTCAGTTTGTTTCTCAGAGTCTCTCATGGTCTGTCTCCCCCTCCAATTTCCCCCCACTCACTTCTCCTCTTGATCACCCATTGTCTTCTGTGTTATTCTTTATGCTCCACAATTAAGTGAAACCATATGAAAATTGACAATCTCTGCTTGAATTATTCCACTCAGGAAAATCTCCTCCAGTCCCGTCCATGTTGTTACAAAAGTTGGGTATCCTTCCTTTCAGAAGGAAGCATAATACTCCATTGTAAAAATGGATCATATCTTCTTTATTCGTTCATCCATTGAAGGTCATCTTGGTTCTTTCCAAAGTGTAATGACTGTGGCCATTGGTGCTATAGGTACAGATGTCCCTTCTTTTCACTGCATCTGTATCTTAGGGGTAAATACTCAGTAGTGCAATTGCAGCGTCATAGGGTAGCTCTAATTTTAATTTCTTAAGGAGTCTCCACACTGTATCCCAAAGTAGCTGCACCAACTGGCATTCTCACCCATAGTGTAAGAGGGTTCCCCATTCTCCACATCCTCTCCAACACTTGTTGTTTATTGCCTTGTTATTTTTGGCCATTCTAACTGTGTAAGGTGGTATCCCAATGTGCTTTTGATTTGAATCTCCCTGATGGCTAATGATGATGACCATTTTCTCATGCATCTGTTTGCCATTTGTATGTCTTCTTTGGAGAAGTGTCTGTTCATGTCTTCTGCCCATTTTTTGACATGATTATCTGTTTTTTGTGTGTTGAGTTTGAGGAGTTCTTTATAGATCTTGGATATCAGCCCTTTATCTGTAATGTCATTTGTGAAAATCTTCTCCCTTTCCGTGGGTTGTCTCTTCATTTTGTTGACTGTTTCCTTTACTGTGCAGTAACTTTTGATCTTGATGAAGTCCCAAAAGTTCATTTTTGCTTTTGTTTCCTTTGTATTTAGAGACATGTCTTGAAAGAATTTGCTGTGGCCAGTGTCCAAGAGGTTACTGCCTATGTTCTCCTCTAGGATTTTGATAGACTGCTGCCTCACGTTGAGGTCGTTTGTCCATTTTGAATTTATTTTTATGTATGGTATAAGAGAATGGTTGAGTGTCATTCTTCCAAACATAGCTGTCCAATGTTTCCAGCACCATTGATTGAAGAGGCTGTCTTTTTTCCACTGTATAATTTTCTCTGCTTTGTCAAAGATTTTTTGACCATAGAGTTGATGGTCCATATCTGGGCACTCTACTCTAATCCACAGGTCTACATGTCTTTTTAACCCACATAGCCACCCAGGTGCCCCTTTTAAGCTATTTTTTAAAAGTACAGTCATTCTTTTTTCTTAATATTTTATTTATTTATTTATTTGACAGAGAGAAATCACAAGTAGACGGAGGGCAGGCAGAAAGAGAGAGAGAGAGAGAGAGAGAGAGAGAGAGAAGCAGACTCCCTGCTGAGCAGAGAGCCTGATGCAGGATTTGATCCCAGGACCCTGAGATCATGACCTGAGCTGAAGGCAGTGTCTTAATCCACTGAGTCACCTAGGCGCCCCTAAGCTATTTTTTAAATTCCTGTTCCAATAACACTTTGATTGCCATATAAAGTTAACCACATCATCTTTTTTAGGTAAGTAATTGTACTTTTTATGTGCATAGTTATTTTGGTCCATGAGTTCAGCTCCTCTTACGATCATCAAATCTCTGTAAAGTCGGGGTATGCTAGGATTTTCTAAGCAACAATAAAATACATTGAAACCTGGTAGCTTAATTATAATAATGTTTTCTTTCTCAATCATTCACAATAGCATTACATTCTGAGTAGCTTCCTTCTATTTTGCAGCTATAGTGTTTGGAAAAACTTGAATTGTGATATGACTGTGATAATGTGAATTAGTCCGGGTTTTTCAGAGAATCAGGAAGAGAGAAAAAAAAAAGGAAGATATTCTCCAGGGCCAACTCTAGAAGTGACTATTAAAACATCTGTCCAAATTCAATTGAACAAAACTCAGAAATGCCATCTCCAGTGAAATACAAAGAAGATTATATATAGATCTGGGCACACACTCACATTTGACCCAATGATGTACATCAGTGAAAGACTGAAGGCCAATCACCACTCCATGGGAGAATTTAAAAATAAATTTACTAATGAGGCCAAGAATTCAGAATCACAAATACTTCAGATCTAAAAATAACTGCCTTCACTTGATGTTATTCTGTAACATAAATCCTACAATCAAGTTTCAATTTTAAATTCTTACAATTTTAAATTCTTAAATCTTTATGAAGAAGCATCATTTGGAGGGAGCAGTTTTCATAATTTAGCATCCATCAGCCTTTTTTTAAAGATTTTATTTATTTATTGGACACAGAGAGAGAGAGAGAGAGAGAGAGAGAGAGAGATTACAAGTAAGCAGAGAGGCAGGCAAGCAGGGAGGAAAGCAGGCTTCCTTTTGAGCAGAGCCCGATGTGGGGCTGGATTCCAGGACACAAAGACCATGACTTGAGATGAAGGCAGAGGCTTAACCCACCACCCACGTGATGAGAGAGCCCCTCAGGTGCCCCTCATCCATCAGTCTTAATTGTTTGGAGGAAAATGTGTGGATGAATAATGCCTTAGGGAGCTAATCTCTCTAAAGAATTTTCAAGTCTTTACCCCTTCAAGGTTTTTGCACAGTTCTGATAGCCTCTAAACATCCAGCTGATTTCTACAGTGACAGGCCTGTTAAAAACTGTCCTCAAACCAGGAATAGAGCTTGAAACATACCAGTCAAGAGCAACTTTGAGTCTTTTAAGGAATTTATCATCATTTCTTTGTTTTTGGTTCATATCTGAAATAGTTCTATATTAAACTTGCATAATTTTTAAAGAGCTGACTTTGAAGGAGGCATTCAGTTCCAGCTAGTTCCATATTTTGGCAAGAACTATAATTCTATATATAAAAAAATCATATTTTAGAGTGCCTGGGTGGCTCAGTGGGTTTAAATTCCCTGCCTTCGGCTCATGTTATGATTCCAGGTTCCTGGGATTGAGTCCCACAGTGGGCTCTCTTCTCAGCAGGGAGCCTGCTTCCATTCCTCTCTCTCTCTGCCTGCCTCTCTGCCTTCCTGATATCTCTGTCAAGTAAATAAATAAAATTTTTAAAAAAACATATTTTATACCAGTTATTCATGTTTATTAACTAAGATATCACAATACAAATAATACAAGCAGTTGATCTTTATTAATACCTTCAACCAAGATCAAAAAAATATGTCATATTTTCTCCAAAAATTTTATATCATCTGATAGGTCAGATATATATAAAATTACATTTAAAGTCTTAAAAATATCAGCAATATTTTCATTTAAATGCAAATTTCAAAGAAAATCTACTTTTCCAAACACGACTTTTTATCCTATATTTTTTTTAAATTTGTCAATATCTGATCAATTGTTTAGCGAGACTATAAATGTTAGATCGAAAAAAATGATTAATAGATGTAGGTTCAAATTATTATGTTCCATTAAAAATGATTTAGTCTTTGATGAACATCTGTTTGGTAATGTGTTGTATCCAAATATAGTAAATTAATGACATATATAAAATTATAGGGAAATGACACTTTCAGTTCCATTATGAGTAGAGCTTTTAAAATGCTATTTGTCACAACCTGTCATCTTGTCATTATGTAGCATTATGTAGCATTTAAAAAATGTATACTCTTTACTTTGAAGTCTTTTAGAAATCTAAAATAT
The DNA here is from genome assembly GCF_964662115.1 of Mustela nivalis. Lineage (NCBI taxonomy): Eukaryota > Metazoa > Chordata > Mammalia > Carnivora > Mustelidae > Mustela > Mustela nivalis. Next base: position 41,666 of record NW_028134337.1, on the reverse strand, counting down.
GACTTTCTATGGATTCTGTTTCCATATTGCTTTATTGCCACTTTGAACAAATCCACATGCTTTGATTCACAGGTAATAAATTCCTCTTATTTGGAAAAATGATGTTTATTTTTGTTCTCTCACCCTTAGAAGGTGGTTTCATTTTAGCACACTTCAGAGTTATAATTTTATGCTTATTAAAAACATTTATTATGATCTACATAGATGAATGAAATTTTTATTTTATTAAATTATTTGCCAAAAAATCTGTAATTTTAAAAAATGTATTTCTTTCGAAGGTTATTTTAGAGCATTCAGAGAGGATCTAGGAGTGTGGTATTATGCAATTTTTAAGTAGGTTTGAAATGGTTATTCATATGATTGTTTCTTTGAGGCTTTTGCTTATTTTGGGTTTTTTTGTCGTCTTTTGTCTTCTTTTGTTCATTATATGCTATAAAATATTTTGAAAGTAAATTTAAGGTATGTTTTACATAGTTTATTTTTTGGAAAAAATATTGAAATGACTTATGAAATTCAGTATACTCTCATCATTAATTTATTCTGAAATTTACCAATTGTCTACTGTCTATTATATGGCAGATATTACTTCAGACTACACTGGTAAATGAAATACTTGGATTTGTAGAACGTTTATTTTAATGGGTGAGACAATTAAAAGGTATAAACCTGAATAAAAATTGCATAGTGCATTCAAAAATGATGAGTGAAATGGGGAAAAAGAAAAATTAGATCAGGATGAGAAAAATCAAGGTTGCTAGGCAGGGGATGGGGAGGTAAGAATTTTATTAGGAAGATCAGGGTAGTTACAATGAAGCTGACAATTGAACAAACGTATGGAAAGGTGATGAATTTGCCCAGAACTATCAGCAATAAGGTCACTCCAGACAAAGGAATTGGCTATCTTGAAGGCCATTAGGTTGGATCATGCCTGGCATATCTGAGGAATAGCAAGGAGGCCACTGTGAGGGACTGAAGAGTAGCAGGGAAAGAGATCACAGAGGTTAAATGAGTGGCTAGATCATGTAAAAGCTTAGAAGTCATTGTAAAACTGTGGCTTTATATTTGAAAACTTACTGTGTGATAGAATTTCTACTAATAACTGAGAGTTCAAATGTCCATAAAATTTCAAGGATTCTTATTCTAGTAAGACAGAATAAAGAAAAAGAGTTCATATTTTCACATGGTGTAACAAATGCTTGGAGATCCAAGTGTAGGAAGCTATGGGAGCACAGAAGAAGGCACTAAAATCACACCAATATATTTGATGACTGTGACTTTATATAAATTTGTATTTTCTAGATTTTTTTTATAGTCATGGAATCACACAGTATATTCTATTCATTGCCTGGCTTTTCTTTTCTCAGCACCATTACTTTGAGAATCTCCAATTGTAAATAGTTCATTTTGATGTTGAATAGTAATCTCTTTAATGAATAGATCATAATTTGTCTTTGCTCTATTGATGGACATTGATGAACATTTCTACTGTTTTCAATTCTTAAAAATATAGCTGCTATGAAATTCATATACAAGTCCTTGTACGAACATAGCGTTTGTTTCTCTTGGTTAAATGTGTAGAAGTAAAATGGCTATTGGTGTAACTGCAACGAATTTTGCATTTAAAAAAATTTTCAAACTATTTTCCAAAGTGGTGGTATCATGATATATGCCAACAACAGTTTAGATTTTTTGTTGCTTCTCAATCTAGCTCAGACGAAGTAAATTAGCCTTTATAATTTTAGCCATTCTAATAGATATGTAAGCATGTCTCATTATGATTTTAATTTGTATTTCTTTAATGTCTAAATGTTGAGAAATTTGTCATGTGCTTATAAGCCATCCATATCCTTTTGGTGACATGTCTCTTCAATAATTTTCTTCACATGTAAAACTGGATACTCTGTTTGGTTATTAGTAAGGTATTTTATTTTTATTCATTTTTTAATAAACAGAGTAGATGTCCATTATCAGATATATAATTTGCAAATCCCTTCTCCATCATTATGGTTTCTCAATGGAGCTTTGATAGCTGTGTCTTTCAAGAAATATGCTAATTCTTTCCTGGTACACGGAGGTATGACTAGAGCATTATCAATGTTGACCTTTGCAAACAAAATCATGGCTTAAGATATATGTAGTCTGCGGTTGTTGGGAGTGTTCTGTAATATCAAACATATCTAGTTAGTTGATAATTTTGTTCAAGTCTTACATATCTTACAAATTTGATGACCATTTGTCTATATAATCTCAAAATAAAGGTGTTGAGTCTTTTTCCCATTTCTCTTCTAAGGTAGAAGTTATGATTTTTGTTCTTAGTTTTTCCCTATATATCCCCAAATCTGTTATTAAGTATTAAAAGTCAAGAATTATTATACTCCCTGATAAATTCATCCTTTTACTCCTCTGTAATTTTGACTTGATCTTTATGTCTGATAATGAAATTTGCTTTAAAATCACTTTTCATTATCTTGATATAACCACCAAAGTTATAGTGTTATTAGTGTTAATATAGCATAGTTTTTCTTTTACTTTATAAAGCACTTCTATATTTAATCCTGAAAAAAAAAAAACCCAACTTTTTAGCACTGGAAGCATCTTTCTAAATTATCTTTTTTTTTTTTTTAAATGAAGCAGTAGACATTTTTGTTAAGGGACCTAATCTGAAAGTAGGTTTATTTATTAATTTATTTAGTAAAGATTTTATTTGTTTATTGAAAGCAAGAGAGAGAGAGAGAGGAAGCACACAAGTGGGAGGAATAACGTGCAAAGGGAGAGGAAGAAGCAAGCTCCTTGGGGTGCAAGTAATCCCATGCAGGGCTGGATCACTGTACACTGGAATCATGACCTCAGCCAAAGGCAAACATCTGCTTAAACAACTGAGTCATCCAGGCACCCCTAGAAAATTAAAAAAAAAAAAAAGAACTTTTAAAAACATTTTGTTTCTTTTTTTTTTAAATATTTTATTTATTTGACAGACAGAGAGACAGGAAGAGGAACTATAAGCAGGGCAGAGGGAAAAGGAGAAGCAGGTTTCCTACTGAGCAGAGAGCCTGAATTGGGGCTCCATCCCAGGACCCTGGGATAATGATCTGAAAAGAAGGGACACTTACGGAGGAAACCACCCAGACACCTCTTTCCTTTGTTTTTAATATATGGCAACTGATGCTTCCCAGCCATGAGAAGCATATTACCCATTGATTAAATCTTTGATAACAACCTATTTAAAGAGGTGTTTAAATATATACTTACTCAGATTTATACACTTTGTGTTTTCTTCATAGTTTGGGGCTGGACCCCATGGTCACAACACTGCTTCCAGTCTGCCTTCCCATCTGTTGATACCAGGCATTTGGTCAGCAAAGCAAATTAGAATCATAATTAATAAGCCCTTGGCACCATATCTCTGGAGCAGGGGTTGCTCTTAGCCAAGGCCCAGAGCAGTTGACCTCCCCTCGCTAGTGCTATAGCCCCAAGGACTAGGTCCCTGCCACCAGAACTCAGTCTTACATGTTATGCTAAGCAGACAAACCAAAACCGGAGAGCTCCGACAGCTTTCACTGGCATGCCTCATCTCCTACTCCCTTGACGTCCAGGCAGTACCAGATGCCAGGGAGGGGTCTTGGTCCAACATATGGGAGGGAAGGAAGTAGCCACGAGCAAGTACCTGCCTCTCTGTGCCTTTCTTTTATGAGCAGGTTGTAAGGAGGAGGAAGAGGAAGGGGAAGAGAGGTGAACTTCAAGGGGGTGAAGGCCTCAGGTAGGCAGCTGGCTCCTGCCAGTAGGAAAGGGACAAAGGAGAAGGCAGTGAGTCTTTCAGGGAGGGTTGGGGGTAATGGTTACAGGTTATGATGGAATCTGGACAGGAGTAATAGGGATACTAGTCATTTGAGTCCACCATTGGCAAGCTGCGCTGGGTGTGAGGGCAGATAGGCCTCCCTGGGCAACGGCACATGAGAGAAGGAGGAATTCTTCTCTGAGGAGCAGGTGGAGCTTTGGGTGTAGGGAAAGCATAGACAGTATTGTTCCAGGGCCAAGGACAGGTCCGGGTTCTCCTGGTTGGAGGTCAAGGCCACAGTATGATCCAGGTCTTCTACCAGCAGCTTGCAGGTACTACATGCCAGCCTCTCCTAATTATTGTATTATTATTGTATTGTATTATTGTATAACTCTCTGGTGCACTTATTGGCTTATCCATCAAATGACTCCTTCAGCAGATTGAAAACCAACTCCACAGGCACTCCAGGATATGGGAGGCTTCCAGAGTGAAGATTTTGCACAGGATCACCCCAAAAGTCCAGAAGTCACTCTCGTGGATGTAGATCTGGACAAACATGGTCTTAGGGATCATCCACTTCACAGGCAGTCCACAGTTGGTTGTCTTTTTATAGTAACTGGTGTGGTGACATCTCTGGCAAGGCTGAAGTCTGAGATCTTCATCATGTTGTCCTTTGTCACCAGCACTTCCCTGGTGTAAAGGTCTTGGTGTTTGCACTTCTTGGAGGCAAGGTACTCCATGCCTCAGGCTACCTGATAGGCACAGGATACCAGGTCCTTGGAGGAGAGTTGCTCTGCTGCATTGTGGCTGATATTGTAACAGTACTCCAGGTCAGGAGGCCTCTGGGCCTGCAGGTACTCCTGTATGTTTTCTTTGGAGGCATATTGCGTGAGAGTGTACGAAGAACCGTCCTGTGTGCAGGACCCAGCAGGTTGATGGTGTCCTTGTGCTGTCCAATCATCTTCATCATCTCCATTTCTGAGATTAGGTTTGACAGGTCTTTCTCTGTTGCATCTGACTTCAACATCTTCACAGACACTTTAGTCAAATGGTTGGATTTGTCTTTGTCCAGCCCAATGGCCTCCTCCAACACCACCTGCCCAAAGTAGGCCTGTCTTAGGGGTCTGCCTAAACTGCCTACAATCGGCCTGTCTCAAGGCAGTTATGAACTCTAGATTATCCTCAAAAACATTAAACAACAAGCTAAAAATTCTCTTCACTAGATCTCTGTCGCAGGTCTAATTTTCTTATCTTTCATCACTTATCTTTTTCCTGATTCTTATTTTCAGTATAGTTTATTTTGCTTCCAAGTGTTTTCCCTGGTTTCTGTATGCTGTTTCAGAGGGAAGAATTATCCTGTCATAAAATTATTTCTTGAGCATTCATTACATCTCTCAGTTAAAATGGGTTCTTTTATGGTATTGATTCATTTGAGTTTTCTCAAAATGGGAAGAATTTTCAAAATGGTGTTTTCCTCAAGGTTCAGAGTATGTCTTAGCCTCATCTTTACTCTTTTTGAATTCACTTTTCAAATTCTTGTCCCTCTTTTTATCTTTTTAAATTTAAATGTTTTATTTTTACTACTCTTCTATTTGAGTATAGTTGATATTCAGTGTTACATTGGTTTCAGGTTTTCAATATCTCCATACATTATTCTATGATCACTCCAAATATAGCCACCATCTGTCACCATATAACACTATTATAATATCATTGACTATATTCTGTACACTGTCCCATATCTCTTTTTAAAATCTCTGATTTTTATGTTTTCTGTTATTCCAATGTTCGACCATCATTTTACTTGGATACTTTAATAAAATATGCCTGATTACACACTCTTTGCTGAAAACCATAGCATTGGATTAATAGTAGTCGTCTTCTTCTTCTTCTTTTTTAATTAACATACAATGTATTATTAGTCCCAGGGGTACAGGTCTGTGAATCGCCAGGTTTACACACTTCACAGCACTCACCAAGCACATACCCTCCCCAATGTTCAAAACCCCACCACCCTCTCCCTACCCTCCCCAAACCCCTGGCAACTCTCTGTTTGTTTTGTGAGATTAAGAGTCTCTTATGGTTTGTCTCCCTCTCGATCCCATCTTTCTTCATACTCTTTTCCTGTCCCCCAAACCCACCACATTGCACCTCCATTTCCTCATATCAGGGAAATCATATGATAGTGTCTTACTCTGGTTGACGTATTTTGCTAAGCATAATACCCTCTAGTTCCATCCATGTCATCGCAAATGGCAAGATTTCATTTCTTTTGATGGCTGCATAGTATTCCATCATATATATATATATATATATATATATATATATATATATATATTCATTTGTTGATGGGCATCTAGGTTCTTTCCATAGTTTGGCTATTGTGGATATTGCTGCTATAAACATTTGGTGCACGTGCCCCTTTGGATCATATAGTAGTCTTCTTTACCTCTATCAGAACCCCAGGAAGCTTTATTTATTTATTTACTCAAATAAACAGGTGATCCAACACAACTTTTTTTGATGTCCAAATGTATTATAATGTCTTACCGCTTAACACTATGCTTACTGCTGTCTTTCACTGTCTGACTAAATTCTCAGCATCACTATGCCATTTAATCAGAAAGAACATTTGAACTCAGAATTCTCTCCATATCAGGGAATGAAGACTCCACCCTTCTGTTTGTGCAGGTAAAATAAATGTTGATATTGTCTGTCCTGCACATACCCCATCCTGTTCACCAGAATATTCACCATCAAAATAGATACAAAATAAAAACCATACCTCACCACTTCTATTACCACCCAGTATGCTAAAAACACCATCATATGTTCCTGAATTATTAACTTGTTTGATAACCCCACTTCCACACATACTGCACTCCTTTCTCCCTGCAAATTTATTTTGGTACAGCAACTTAACCTAAAAATCAAGTCAGATGATTTTATTCTGCTGTTGAAAGTCTTTTGGTATCTTCCCCTTTCATATTAAATAAAAACTGAAGGCGTTTCAATGTACTAGAGGGTCATACATCAATACGTTCTTCCTCTCTCCACCACTATGAACTCCTAATTGGCCTCCTTGCTTTTCCTCAAAAGTAACAGACCAGCTGTTCACACAAAGTCTATATACTTACTTGCTCTGCCTAGAGCAATCTTTTCCTTTAATATTTGTATAACACCCTCCTTCACTTCCTCGGTCTTTGTGCAAATGAGTAAAAAGCCTGTATTAAGTGGATATTTTAAAATCTAAATGAATGGCTTAATAGATGTATAAAGCGGGAAAGGGAACATATTTTCCACGGTTTAGAAGTGGAGTTCTTTTATAGAGTTCTTGTACAAGCCTACACTATTGAACGATAATGGGCAGTTGTACATTCCAATTATACAAACACTTTGGTAATTTATATACTTTTTTGGTAATTCATGACTGGACCATTTAATTCCTTAGGAGCATTATAGCATTTCAACTTTTCATGTTCAATAAACTTATTGGGGTTGCTACCTTTTTTATTCAAATGGAGAAATGGTCATGATTTCATCTAAAGAAAGTGTTATTGATTGTGTTGTTTTCCAGAAATGAGTCGCACATGCTAGTTTAAAAGTTTTGTTAAATTCCCAAGTGTGTCACCGATAAAAGCTTTTTGTAGATTAGTAACTTGCTCAAAACAGAAAAGTTATGTAACACTCAATTGTTATACTATCTTTGTTTCCATCTTGCATTGTAATAACACTCATCTTAACTCTATTTAAGACAAGTCATCGCCAGATGGCTTTCTGGCATTGATTGCATGATATGAAATCTAGTATAACTAAAAGTTTTTGGTTTTAGTGGCCTATAAATCAATTTAGAAAAATATATGTATTTGAATATAAGGTAAAGTTTTAAATTATTTGGCAATAGTAAACTAAACTTTTTTTTGGTAAATTTTTATTTTCTAAAATTTCATTGAGCTCTTTTGCAATAAGAAACAAGTTACAAAAAATTAAGGTTTATTTACCCCAATTCAAAATTATTAGGAATATAATCATAGAGGTTGAAGTATTAAAAATATGGAACCCCAAATATTTTATTAGGTAAATTCGTGAATGCTGAGCATTCACTGTTAAAATATACTAATACTATTGATAGACTGGTAGAAGCCTAAAATCAAATATTTATTAAATATTTATATCCATATCTTTTCATGGCTTGGTAATTCATTTCTCTAGCATTAAATAAGATTCCATTGTTTGCATGTACTACACTTTATTTGAACTTTCACCTATGAAAGGATATCTTGGTTGCTTCCAAGCTTTTGTCAGTAATGAATAAAACTACTATAGACATCTTTGTGGGTATAGGTTTCATCTTCTTTGGATAAATACCAAGAACTGCTACTGCTGAATCATCTGGCAAGAATATGTTTAGTTTTGTAAGAAACTGCCAAGTTGTTTTCCATTCCTTATTCTCAATAGACATGGAAGAACATTCCTGTTGCTCCACATCCTCACCAACATTTCGTGTTCTGTTGTCAGTGTTCTGGATTCTGGGTATGTACTGGTGTCTCTTTTTTGTTTTAATTTGCATTTTCCTGATGACATATGATGTGAAGCATCTTTTTATATGCTTATTTGCCATCTCTAATATTGTCTTTTGTGAGGTATCTGCTAAGGTCTTTGGCTCATTTTTAATCAGGTTTTTCCACGATTGTTGAGTTTTAAGGGGTCTTTGTGTCTTTTTGATTAACAGTCCTTTGCCAGATGTGTATTTTGCAAATTTTTTCTCACAGTCTGTGCTTTGCCTTTTCATTCTCTTGGCATTGTTTCACAGAGTAGACATTTTTAAATTCAGTGCTTGTGCTTTTGTAGCTAAAGTTATTTCCAAAACCAAGGTCATTTAAATTTTCTTCTATATTACCTTCTACATGTTTCATGTTTAGGTTTATAATTTAATCTGAGTTAATTTTTGTGAAGAGTGTATGATATCTGCCGGGATTTATTTTATTTTATTATTTATTTTATTTTTATTTTTATTTTTACATTTAGCTTCACCATTACTCCAGAACCATTTGTTTGAAAGATTGTATTTTGCTCTCTTGTATTGCTTTTGCTTTTATATTAAATATAAAATATAATTGATAATATATATTCTGTTCCTTTAATCTAGTCTTTCTGTGGTATTACAATATCTTGCTTCCAATTATCGTTATGGTATACTTTTTTTAAAGGTTTATTTATTTATTTGACAGAGAGAGAGATCACAAATAGGCAGAGAGACAGACAGAGAGAGAAATGAGGAGAAGCAGGCTCCCTGCTGAGCAGAGAGCCCAATACGGGACTCGATCCCAGGCCCCTGGGATCATGACCTGAGCCAAAGTCAGAAGCTTAACCCACTGAGCCAACCAGGCGCCCCATCGTTATGGTAAACTTTGAAGTCAGTCCTCAGGCTTTGTTCTCCTTCAACACTATGTTGACTATTGTGAGTCTTTGCCTCTCCATATAAACTTTAAAATAAGTTTGCTAATATTAAAAAAAAAAGAACTTGATGGAGTGCATTAATTGTATAGATAAACTTGGAAACCAGTGACCTTTTGAGCTTAGCAGGAGATAGACCATGGACATCAGTTGTCACAGTGGTGCCTCTGGCAGAACCTATTGCACATCCCTAGGCAAAATGAGAAGTCAAGGATCTGAGAGAATGTCTAAGAAGTACTTGATACATTCCTTGGGTATGGTTTATTGAAGTGTTCACCTGTCTGAAAGCTGGGGAATCTAGATAAGGGAGGGAAAATTAGTTATGATAAAACATATCAACAAACATGAATAAATGTTGTAAAATTAATTGTCATGGCTCATATAAAATATGACCAACAGAGGGACCATCAAAAGGAAAGCATCAGTTATGTTCATTGTGAAATGTTTTATTCAAAATAAAGCAATGAGAGGGGAAGACACAATGAGAAATTACCATTTTTTAAATGGTAACCTTCTTACAAAATGGAATAGGTTTTATATTCTAAGTAGTATATTGAAAAGTAAAACATTGGGGTGCCTGGGTGGCTCAGTGGTTTGGGTTGCTGCCTTCGGCTCAGGTCATGATCTCAGGGTCCTGGAATTGAGCCCTGCATTGGGCTCTCTGCTCCGCAGGAAGCCTGCTTCTCTCTCTCTCTCTCTCTGCCTGTCTCTCTGCCTACTTGTGATCTCTCTCTGTCAAATAAATAAATAAAATCTTTTTAAAAAAAAGAAAAGAAAGGTAAAACATTAAAAAATAAAATTTAAGTTTAAAAAAATTATGTAATTTTTAAAAAAGGTTAAAAAGAGCAGAACCATTTGTCTTATAACTGGAAAATACATGCTATATATATCTATCAAAAATAACTTGTCGGGTTCCTGGTTGGCTTGTGGGTTAAGCCGCTACCTTCAGTTCAGGTCATGATGTCAGGGTCCTGGGTTGGAGCCCCACATTGGGCTCTCTGCTTAACGGGGAGCCTGATACGTCCTCCCTCTCTTTGCCTGCCTCTCTGCCTACTTGTAATCTCTCTCTCTGTCAAATAAATAAATAAAATCTTTTATAAAAAAATTTAAAAAAATAACTCGTCATGTTTGGATCAGAAGCATATGGAAAAAAATAATATCTGAGGACAATACTTCTGCCATATTTTGTGCCTTGTTAATATTTTTAAACAGTCAGGCAACTTTTAGCTTTATTGAAATACCTGCTAAGAGACCAGCAGTTCCTTTTGGAGACAATGACTATAAAAATTAATTGCAAATATTCAAAATGTTTACTATGGTGTCACTATTTAGGGCCACCACCAAGCATGTTTCAGAAGTAAGCATAAATGTTACTCTTCCATAAGGCAAAAGGGCATGATTTCAGGAGTTCCATCTTCTGTACCAGGAGGTGAATCAAGTAATGAATTTTGTCTATAAAATAATTCACTTTTCAATCTAACATTCCTCCTTCCACATTATAATAATAAAAACTAGGAGGAGACTAAAACAAACAAACAACTACAACTACAACAACCAGCTTTTCCTTCAGTGGAAAAGTAAATAGAACCTTATGATTAGCCTGAAATTTATTTTTAAATATTTTTAAGATAAGCGTTTTTGTTAGAAAACCATATATTTTATATAGCTAAGAAATAACAGGCAAAGTTTTATTAACGTCTAAAAAGTCTAGTTACTTCTATTTATCTATTAACTCATCTCTTTATGAAGTAGAACATGATCACAACTATTGTATCTACCCGAGTTTGTATGCTTTGGTTATTTTATGTTTTCTAATTCCTTGCTTAATTTTTACAATATTTGATACATATTAGTATCTTTAAGTCCATCTACGGTTTCACAGAATTTGTTTGAACTTCATAAATATGTACAATACTTTTTGCACGTTGATTAAAATTTATGAGATATGGGGGCTCCTGGGTGACTCAGTGGTTTAGGCCTCTGCCTTCGGCTCAGGTCATGATTTCAGGGTCCTGGGATGGAGCCCCACATCAGGCTCTCTGCTCAGCGGGGAGCCTGCTCCCCACCCCTCTCTCTGCCTGCCTCTCTACATACTTGCTATCGTTCAATGTGTAAATAAGATCTTTCAAAAAGATTTACTTGGTGTGAAATACACCGAGGATATGGGAAGGAAAATGATTTCACCTGATCTGACTAGGAAGTGGTTGAAGCCTGAATTAAAGTGCTACAAAAAGAGTCAAGACCTGGGAAATATATGGGTAAAAAATCCCTAGAAAAACAGCAATAATAACGGGCTGCTCTGTATTGATCCAGATCCTGCAGTAGGCAAAGAAGAGCTGGTTTTAGCCAGAGGATGATCTCCGTTTGTCTTCATGATCTGGCATTTCCTGCAAGCCAGGCATGGGGCTCTGCACTAGAGCTGCAAATGCTGGGGGGCCCTCACTGTCCCTTTTCTCTTCTCAGGGGGACAACGGGCATGTCCATGGTGCAGTGTGACAGGTTTTACCACAGGGAGATAAAAGACTGCCAAGGGTAGGTTGGAGCTGGGAAAAGGCACTTAGGAACAGATTTTGAGGGGAGGTGATAGACAAGGGCATAGCGAAGAATGGGGATGAGTGTGTCAAGTTTCAAAGTGCCAGGAGGCAGCACAGTGCATTCGGGAATCTACAGCAAGTTCAGGACAACGGGCAGCTGATCTGGCAGCATCACGTGGGGATGGAGGCTGAGCCCCGGGATTAACACTGGGGGTGAGCTGGTTTGTATACTATGCCTAGAAGGTGAGGTACTACACTGTGGGCGCACAGGGAGCTACCGGAGGATTTCAAATATCAGAATCATAACCATAATAGAGTATTTAATTGCAACATAGCTTTGATCAAGGGTAAGATGCACTATAGTTTATGTTCGACTAAGAAAGAGAAATGCTGTCAGTTAAACTAGGATATGTCATCAAGTGCAAGAGTTATTAGAATGGGGGGGGGGGAGGACAAATCTTAGAACAAGTAAACTGTGGTACTAGAATAATTAAGAAAGGTCGAACACTTGGATCAACTAAAAAAGTGATTATTGCTTACCATGTGCCCCAAAATATATTAAGTCTTAGAACAAGAGACGATTTCATCTTGATGCCTTGAAGCTTTTAGACCCAAGGTACAGAGGGCAGTAGCCAACGACAGCAGGCCCCAAGTTCCATGTGCAGACTCTAAGAGCAACTGCCTTTGAGAGAGGAAACGGTTGAGAGTGGGCTTTCTGAGGTAGAGAATTACTAGCTGGGAAAGTATGAAAATTGACACAGAATCAGAATTGTTGCCCCTACGTGACAGAGTTGGTGAAACTTCCCTTCTCAGAGATCTTGAGGCTCCTCAGAAATGTACTCTTCATTTTGGACGGAACATTCAGGATAAATATGATCTGTTCGAGTTCCTGGTTCTCTCATCAGGTCTGTTTCTTAGGATTCACTGGCACAAGATAAGGGTTTTGATAGTCCAGGGTAAATCCTGACAAAAGCAAAGCACGGTATCTATGAAAAACTAACCACTCAGAAGAGAACAACAGATAAAAGGTGAGGCTGACCTGACCCTGCAGGATAGGTAAGGTTGGTCTGGCAACAGGGGTAGAGGGGAAGTGCCCATCCTCTGCTAGAAGAGCTAGAGAAGACCCCTTCCGGAGAGACCACCAGGAGAGGAGAGCAGTAGGTGCTGATGATGAAGAATATTTTAATCAGCAGAGAAGGTCAAAATGACAAAGTTCCAGGATCAGAGTAAACATATGGGATTAAAAAATAAAAAATAAAAAAAAATTTATGAAAGGACTTTTTTTTTTTAAGGACTTTAAACAAAAGTCCTTTTTAAGAGACAGTTGGCTGTTTAAACCAAAAGTACAACTCACTGAGAAAATCGCCTCATTATTTATTGGGGTAGAAAGGACCTGGAATGCAGAAAGACCCATTCTGCAGAAGAAAAAATAGAATCACTAACAGGCCTCATGCCTTGCACAGCCAGTGGCTAGAATCCCTGCCTCATGAGACCCTGTGTTAGAAGGCCGCTAGAACCATCTCAACTATGTTCGTCTTTCTTGGAATCCAACAAGTGTTTGCCAGGTTAAGAGCACGGTAACAATCAGTCACGTTATGTTATAATGATTGTCGGTATCTTTAAAAGCCTTGTCAAGTTCCTTTTTGAGTAACCCTCACCCACACTTAGAGAAATTTATCTGTGGTTCACCTCTTTGAAATACCTCATTGTTGTTTCACTTTTACAATAGCCAAAAAAAAAAAAAAGCTTTTTATTAACAAAGTGTTCAGAAAGGGGCGCCACTGTAAACAATGAGAGTTTTCACTGCCCTGACAGTTTTGTTGCAGAAACAGCAGAAAGCACTCAGGTCAGACACAGCCAAGGGCTGGAGGGATTTTTAAAATTACAAAAACCGAACCAAATCAAACCAAAACAAAAATCAAAACCAATGTCCAAGATTTCAAGTTTGCTACTAAAGGTATGACATTCTCCTAAGACATGCGAGTGACTTGATCAATATATTTATATATTTATATTTGAAGAAGAAGGAACTATTTGATGCAGCAAAACCATAGTGCAAGGACCAATGCCGCGCTTCCCAGAGAACCCCAAGCTCTTTTTCTAGAATGGCCATATGCGTATGCATCAGGCGTCCTCTTTTCACTCCCTTTGTGGATCACCTACCATGGAGGTCATGTAATAACCAATAACCAAAAAAGAAACAAAAAACCAAAACATCCAGGTCTAAGTGATTCGTGGGTGCCATCATGCAATGGCGGACCCTGCCTGGAGAGGAGGAGACTGCTTAAACAGATCGCGGGCAAGCATCTCAGCCCAGGCCTGTGCTGGGGAAGCTGGTTCCCGGCTTTGGGCACAATCAGGAAGCCACCAAAGTGACCCGAGAGTGCAGCCGGGGTTTAGGGCTGATGATCTTTTTGCGGCCAGGCAGCAGGTGGACACCCGCTCGGGGAGCCAGGCTAGGAGGCCGCTCAGCGCTGGCGCTGGCCTCCCTCGCAAGCCCCCCGGGCTTTCCCGGTGCCCGTGCCCCGGGCCCGCACCTCAGGACGGAGGGGGAGGTGGGCGAGGGCGTGGGCGGTCCGGAGAAGGGGCTTTGCTAATTGCAGAATTCGGGAGTGAGCTCGCGGAGGACGCAGTGGAGAGTCTGAGAGGAGGTGGAGGAGCTGGCGGAGGAGGGGCGCGCAGCTCCGCTGTGCTCTTCTGCAGCCCAGTCCGCACTGCAGGACACAGGCACTCCCGCGCTCCAGCCCAGCTCCTGAGGCCGCACTGTCCCGTTCCCAGGGCCCGCTGCCCCACCCTGCCCCATGGCTTCCCGGGACGACCCTCTGTGAGCAGGTAAAGTGACACCGAGCTGCGCCCTCACCTGGAGCAGAAAGCGCGGGCCGCGAGCTCGCGGGGGTGTCGGGACCCAGCCTCCCGCGACCACCGGGGCAGCGGGACCACCCGGGACGACGACGCGCCGCACCCGGGTCCGCACGGGTCGGGCCGGGGATGGAGCCAGGCGAGGTGCCCCCCGCAGCGAGCGCAATAGCCCCCTTCGTTTGGCACCCCCACGCGCGTGTACCGAGGACCCCCTTCTCTCATCCCGAGCTGTGGCCCCGCCACTTTTGTACTGGACTTGGGATCCCAGGTAGAAACTAGTCCCTCAGACCTCCCTGGCAGCAAGGAGCACAGGGAGGGATTCTCAGTTTTTCCGCCCCCCCCCCCTCCTCCCCTGGCTCTTCCTCTCCACATTCACATGCCTTCTGGCCTCCCTTTCCTCTCCTCATTGTCACTTTTATTAAATGGTTTTGTTCTGCATGTTGACCCGCAGAGCGATTTCATGAATGAATATACATACAGGAAACTGAGTCGGAGCCCACCTGTGGAGGCCTTTCATTAGAATGGTCTCTGGTTCTAGCCTCAGTTCAGAATACTGCCTGTACCTGAGGACCGAGTCCAGATGTTTCTTTCATCTCTGACTTGAATTTGAAATCCTCCTCAGACTTCAGCCTCCGGGATTGCTCCTGTCCTTGCTCTCCCACTGTCTCGGTGGGGATCCGCCATGAGTGTTGAACACAGGAATGAATGAATGATATATACCCCCAGGTCGCTGGGGCTTTTTCTTGTTTTGCTGAGGTTGGAAAGTCTTGGGAGAGACCCCCTGTATGCAGATACAGAGCTGCATGCAATTGTTTAGATAAACGTGTTCCCCACTTAATTGCTTGGGCATTGAACATTTCGCCCTTAACCTGTGGCTTGAGCAGTTAGGAGGATACAATCTGGAGGTGAATCAGAAGATGGCTGAATCCACATGGTGGTGGGCTGGGTTTGGGAGATTTTCCTGGAGATTCTAAAGAAAGATCTAAATTCTTTCAATGGGGAGTGGTAAACATTTTATCAATGGGAGATGGAAAATAAATTGGTTAACCTTTCCCTCCCCCTCAAAACCCATTATTTGAAAAAACAAAAAAGGAAGTGAAGGGATAAATCCTCCCACTCCCATGTCCACTCACCTCCATAGCCACCTCCTCTTCCAAGAAGTAACAGACAAGGTGCCAAGAAGTGTTAGGTACCAGCAGTGGTCTCAGAGCTCATTCAAGGATCATGGTGAAAGGCATTCAAAGAGATTGTGGGGGCACAGGGATCTAATTAAGGGGGACAAGTTTAAGGTTTGCCTGGTCCCCTAAAAATTGATGGCACTAGAGAAGATGAGCTTTGGGAACTATAGCTTAATGGATACAACGTGTAAAAAGCTTCAGTGAGTCATGGTGGGAAGAGGCCATGAGGGCAGCAAAGACAGTCTTAGATGATGTTATTAATAGCACTACAGGCTCTAGATTTCCTGTGGTGGTGTTCTTGGCAAGACCAGCGTGGCCAAAGTGGATACTCACAACCTGGAACAGAGGGTCTTGGAGATCCCAGCAAGTGTGGTATGATGAGAGTGTATAATGATAGGAGGTGTCCTTTGGAAGGACTGTCTTCTTGACTTTAAAAGGGAGAACCCAAATCTGTAGGTGAAATCTTCTTGGCTACAAAGAAGGCCGAGGCCTCCTAAGGTCAAGGTCTCCTCGTCACTTGCAAAGATGTCGAAGAACATATTCAGACATTTCAAAGATGTCCTCATGTCCATCCGTTCCCACTCTGGAATTCTATCAATAAGGTGAGAGTTCCTCTAGTTGGAAAAAAGATCTAAAAAGACTTCCATTTCTCATGTAATTTCTGTAACCTCCAGGACACACCCACCTACTCCTTCCAGGGCTGTAATGAAGCTACAGCTGGTGCCAATTTGTGGAACTCATTAAAGGCTATTTTCCCTTATATACCCCCGGACCAAGTTCCCATGCTCCCTCACCTGATTTCCTGCACTCACCTCCAACCTGGTGTGTTCACACCTGCACGTGCCTTTTACCAACCCCTTTGCCAAAAGGCAGCCAGAGTGACCTTTCAAAGACCTATCAGTTCCTGGCATTTGTCTCCATAGAAAACTGCACTGATCTTCTAACAAATTCTCAGTCCTCCAAAGGCATCCATAATCCTCCCATCCGTCTCTTCTTACCCTTCCAATTGACTGATGCCTGTTCTGCCCTGTCTTTCTGCCCTTCAACCACGCTGCCTCCCTCTTCCTGTGGAGACCCCTCATGGTGCCTGCCTCCAAGCACACGTGATTCCCATTGAAGGGAAGACCCTCTTCCTCTCCCCCGTCTCCCCACTCCAGTTACTCCCACTTATTCGTGAGCTCACAAGCCCCATGGTACACACTCTCCATGCAGCCTGCTCTCTCTTTTCTAGCACTGGCCTCCGTTTCTAGCTGTGGTTGTGTCACGGATGTCCCTCCCCAGCCTGCCTCCAAGCTCTCCGTCCATTTAGCTCCAACACGTGACACAGTGCCTGGCACGTAGTAAGGCCTGGCTAGCTTCTAAAGCCTCACTGAGGGACTGACAACGTTTTTAAAATGTCACCACGTAGCCTCCAAACTGTAGGCAGAAAAAGCTTTGCCTGGATTGACATTTTAGAGACGTATTCGTCAAGTTAGTTGTGTTCACTGACTTTACCTTGTAAAATAAAAAAAAAAAAAGGACCTCTGTATCGCTTCGCATCTAACGAAGGCACATGTATACTATTAGACCACATTATGAGCTTAATGGAAGGAGACAAGATTTTTTCGCTAAGAAAATGTATCAGACTGTTGAGGTCACGTGGGAGGAAATAGTCCGTTTGTTGGAGCATTGCTATCTTACTCTATCACAGCCACTAATAAAAATCTGACACGGGGTGAGTCAGAATTGTCTGTCGGAGATGAGTTAGATCTGGCTCATGTTCATACAGACATGAAAGCCAGGAACGAAGAAGCAGGCTTTGAAAGCCTGGGTTGAGGAGGCTGTGTGGTTCACTGCGATGAGCTTAGTGCCCAGGGCCACCGGCAGACATGCAGGCCTGTGTCCTTTGTTTTAGGGTACCTCTTGCACCATGTGGTGAGGCTAGCAGCTGGGAGCAGCTCAGGATAGGACCAGGTGGCATCTTACCTCTCGCACCCTCCTGTGGGCTCCAGTGGGCTCCAGTGGGTCCCAGGAGACAGCCTGCCTTCCTTGCAAAGCCCAGTAGCACTGGGAGCAGAAACTGGGACCAAAGAGTGAGCATCCTGTTTGACAAGCTGGACCAGCCACCTCTTCTTCAGATTCAGGGGGAGCCCTGGCCTGCTGACTCCTCCCTTCTTCTTTTCCCCTTTCCTCCCTCCCTCCCTCTTCCCTTCCCCTCTCTCCATCCCTGGTGGTGCCCTTTCCTGATGCCCAATTCATCCCTTTTCCTTTCTTACATGCCTGTCTTCTAGAGTTTCTTCTCTCCTCACAATTACTTCCCTTCGTCTGAATCTCCTCTTTGGTCCCTTTGTCCCCGCTCTCTGCTCCTCCTCCCCTTCGCTGGCCCCTGTTCAGCTCCATCCAGACTGCAGGCAGAGCTGGACTAACACGCTCACTCGCTAGCTCAGCCACCCTCCAGAGAAGTCACTCTTCGGTGGCCACCTTCATGACCCCCTGGTCCTTTCTCCACTTATTCAGCTATTGCTCTGAAGTCTGAGGAGGACAGAGCGGGGCTGCCGCAGAATCAGGCCAGAGGAGAAACCAAACCATGTGTCTACACTGTCCCCCAGTACTGCTGCTCTGAGAGCTTTCAGAGTCCTCAACAGGGTTAGGATTTAGGGGCTTCTTCAGAACCGGGAGTGAAAACAGCCATAGGTCAAAAGAAAAGCTATGGCCCCCCCACAAAAATAATAATCACAAATGAAAACTAAGTTAGCTCTGAAGTCCCAAAGTCGAAAAATTGCCTTGAATCTGTCACTAGAAAGCACCCAAGGCCTCACTCTCTGGGTTCTGGGTGCCCTGGGAATGGCAGGAGGCTCTGACCCCCTTCCCGCTTCATCCACTCCCAAACAGCGTCCTCTGAGGTGGTCTTCAAACTTCCTCTGAGAAACTGTCTCTGGGAACTGTAGGCCCTCAGCTGCTGGGACGAATGAGGGTGATATGAGGACCTGATGGGCAGCTTTACCAGGAGACTGTGGCTTCTGGATGCAGTCCTCAGGTCCCATGGTCTGGGTGAGATCAGGGTCTTTCAGTGGAGGAGGACAGATGAGATTTCAGATTTTGAGTTGATTCTGAGATGATTAGTGCTTTGGAGGGCATTGGGTGAAAGTATTTTGCACACGGGAAGGACACGAATTTGGGGAGCCTAGAGTGGACTGTTAAGAGCTGACCTGCATTTCCCCCAGAAACCTTGCTGCTGTCCTTATCTCTGGTACCACAGAACGTGAACTTATTTGGAACTAGAGTCCTTACAGATGCAATCACATTACAGTGAGGTCCTTAGAGTGGGCCCTAATCTCCTGTATCTGACCTCCTTATGTAAAGGGAAAATCTGGACAGAGAGATGCCCCTACTGTCAGTGGTGGGCAGTGCTTGGATCCAATCAAGAAATGGGCAGGGGACATAAAATGGGCCTTTTTAACAAGATTTTTACAAAAGATTTAATTTATTCATTTGTCAGAGAGATAGCACAAGCAGAGGGAGAGGCAGGCAGAGTGGGAAGCAGGCTCCTGGTAAGCAAGAAGCCTGATGGGGGACTCGATCCCAGGATGCTGGGATTATGACCTGATCTGGAGGTAGACAATTAACCAACTGAGCCATCCATGTGTCCCTGAAATGGGCATTTTTGACATTTCCTGATAGCACCTACACACTCATGAATCTCAGATTCATGATATATGGGGCTAGTGGACTTGACAATCATGGAGTCAAGCATGCTGGATTTGACTCACGGGCCTGTCACTGTGAATTTGGGTGGCTTGCTAAACTTGCTACATAGAAACCCAAGCATGTAAGAATTTGCAGGATTGTGACAGTTCAGTGGTATAATGTATACATATAAATACCTAAACCAGTGTCTCTCACAAAGTAGGTCCAAATAGACCAGCTCCCTTCCTGCCGTCATTCTGTCCTTGGAATTCCGTCCCTTGGGAGAAGTTCCTACTGCCTTTGTTACAAGAAATGAACTATATTTACTACACTGTTGGTGCATAGCATGGATCAAGACATTGAGTGATAGTATTAACATACTTCTTGAACTGCCCATTGCCCCCCAAGCACCAAATAAAATGTCATGCTCTGGGGAAACCAAAGTGAGAGGTCCCCAACTTTTAGGAGTTATGGACAGGAGAGAGATGCAAATACTGTGTCAGTGTAGAACCAGGCTAACTAATGTCTAAACCAGGAAGAGAATGTGTGTGGAAGAAAGGCACTGATGATGTATAAAGCCATTTGGCTGGATGGTGACTTCCCTCAGACTGACAATTTGCCATGAAAGCTTCCAGGCAAATTTGAGATCTTTATTAGTGACAATATGGCTATAGCCTTAAGGGGAAGAAAAAAACCAAAAACCGAAAACCAAAACACACATGCACACAAACTGTTGGTCTTGTGTCTTTTCACAAATAATGACAGTTATCAGAAATTTTATCTTTAAATGGGGAAAACAGCAACTGAAAATGTATTTCATTTGATTCATCACAGAATATGGTGTTTTTGTTCATTTCACACCATTTTTGTTAAGTTTTATTTAAATTAATGCAATCTGAGATAAAGTGTTAATATTCCTGAGGGTATGGACATTGTATACAAATGAACCCAGCTAAGTGGGCTCCTGGACAGGGTCTGATCTATTTATAAAAGTAGCTGGAGCTAAGTGGTTTGTTCCAGAAGAAGATAACGCCTTCCCTCCATCGCATTTGCCTTCTACAGCCTAAGTGGGAGTTAATACGTTCACTTGTCTCCTTCAATTTTGTCCAGAGTGTGTTAAAGCAGTCATAGGGGACCTGGGTAGTTTTGCCATCTGCCTTCTCATAACAATGCCCCAGTTTTCTCCTGGAGAATCAACGTTCCCGCTTTCAGTCCATGCACTTAGGCAGCGGCAACTTCACACTGGCTCCTGACTCTAGCAGTGGCATGTCACCCACTAATGGCCTTTGAGAACATCACTGAGTGAGCCGTGAGTTTAGTAGATGCACGAGACCTTTGCTGGGTTGGTGAGGAGGTGGGTCTCTGAATAACTAGCCCGAGATCCACTTGTGTGTGGTGGAACAAACGAGCAGTGATGTGTTGGCCAGAGTGCCCATCCTAGAGAGCCCTGAATGCCAGACAAAAGCATTTGAGACTATTTTTTCAGGCAACAGGAAGCCAGGAAGCTAGTTTTGAAAAGCAGCACATGAAAATGTGTGTTTTTGGAAGATTAGTTGGGCAGCTGTGTGTACGATAGAGTGGAGGGAGGAGAGAATGCAATCCCTGAGTGCATTTAATCTTTATGATGCAGTGTAATTTATTATGAAGTTGAATTTGCATCCTTATCCAAACGTAAGGGAAACTCCTGTCCAAAACTGTAAATGTTTTTTGGTTGCCTTTTTTTTTTTTTAAAGATTGTATTTATTTATATGATGCAGAGAGAGATCACAAGCAGGCAGAGAGGCAGGCAGAAAGAGAGAGAGAGATGCAGGCTCCCGGCTGAGCAGAGAGACTGATGCAAGGCTCGATCCCAGTACTTTGAAATCATGACCTGAGCCAAAGGCAGAGGCTTAACCCACTGAGCCACCCCGGTGCCCCTGGTTGCCTTTTTAAGCATTCCTTGTCTCACATGAAGTGATTACAAATTTGCAGATGTGCATTAAAATGATGTATTCCAAAATGTTAATAGAGGAATTAAAAAACTTATTAAGTAAAATATTATCATTTTTGTTGATTTGAAGCCTATTTGACAAGGGACATAGCATTCTGGTGCATATATGTAAACATGAATAAGTATTTTTTTTTTAAAAAATCTTTATTTATTTATTTGACAGAGATCACATGTAGGCAGAGACAGGCAGAAAGAGGGAGGGGGAAAAAGGTTCCCCGCTGAGCAGAGAACCTGATGTGGGGCTTGATCCCTGGACCCTGAGATCATGACCTGAGCTAAAGGCAGAAGCTTAACCCACTGAGCCACCCAGGTGCCCCTAAACATGAATAATTCTTAAAGGTTCCTCTACTCACTTATATAGAAGCCCTTTTCCAAACAGAAGATTAAATCTCTCTTGGCTACTCCTATCAGTTTATTCTGAATTATTTTCCATCCAGAAGCATGAACTAGAAAACCACAGTTTTCACACAGTGTTTGGTTTTCCACCAAGAGAATCACATAATTGGTGGTGATTCAGTGTGGTGTGTTGCTAAAAGAATTTCCAATGCTGTGGATACAAGAGGGTAGTGCAGAGAGGTAAGGAAACAGGAGAAAAGGTATGGCTCTCTAATGAGCACTTTATTCTAGAATTTTCCTCCAGCCTTGGGAGCTCACCACTCACAAGTGTGTGCTGGTGCCTTGATCTCATGGGCCACAGTGCTCAGCATCTTCCAGCTGCTTTTTTAGTGAATACATATGTAACAATTGATTTCTTGCCCCAGACGTTGAGAGAAAAATCTGTTCAGAGGGATGGACACTCTAAACCAACACCAGAAAACACTCTCTGTAGTCTTTTGTTAAATGAAAAAATATGACCAAAAAACCACTTTTGACAGTCTACTACATACAGCAAAATGTAAATCTTAATTGAAATATGTTCTCTCAGCTGTGCTTAAGCAACTGAGTCCTGAGCTTTTCAGGTTTTCAGTCTGAAAGAGTACACCTCTGGTGCTCTGAAAGGGAAGAGAAAGGACACCCTGTTCTCCATATAAATTAAAGAAGAGAAATCTGTGCATTTAAGTGGGCCATATAAAATTTATCAAGCAATTACCTCCTAACTCCTTCCTATCCAAATTACCTGATATTTTCTCCCTACTCCTTTATTCCACGTTACTGCCTTTTCCAGGATTCTGTCTCACATCACAACAGGACTTCTGTTATTTCCTTCTTGCAAGCTAGTTTTGTTTTCTGCATCTAAAAAAATGAACAATCACTGTGTATTTCAATTCCCATTTTCCTCAAATGCATTGATTCTTCTTATCTATTACTCTTTTCTCATACTCAGTGTCTTTGTCTTTATGGGGTTTGTACTTTGCTTTTCCCCATCCTTTACTGCCATTATATAATCAAATCTAATAACTTCTTAGAGAAAGTTAAAAATTTCTGCATAGCCACACGTGAACACAAAGTCACTGATTTTTAGCAAACCTATAAGATAGTCAGACATCCATTCAATTTCTTTTTTTAAGATTTTATTTATTTATTTGACAGAGAGAGATGACAAGCAGGCAGAGAGGCAGGCAGAGAGAGAGAGGAGGAAGCAGGCTCCCTGCTGAGCAGAGAGCCTGATTTGGGGCTCGGTCCCAGGACCCTGGGATCATGACCTGAGCCGAAGACAGTGGCTTAACCCTCTGAGCCACCCAGGCGTCCCTCCATTCAATTTCTTAACTGAGTCTCAAATGCATCCTGAGTTCTAACCTAAACCTACGTTCTACTTGTTACACGTTCTTATATGACCAAATTCTTTCAGTTCAGTATTTTGTAACATTTAAATATGAATCAATTGATGCTTTGTCTGTGTATTTCTATGAAAATAATTTGAATACTGTAGATTTATTGTTATATTTATAGATTAATAATCAAAGTTTCATCAGTTGAAGTTTTTGGAAATTTCATATGTAATGATTAACCTAAAATGATACTGCCCAAAATCCCGCTGATATCAAGGCCCAACACCTGATTATAGCCAAACCTGTGGTGGATAGTTCCATGGGAAATTGCAGTTACTTAACACTGATAGCATCTCATGCTCTATATCTCATTTTAGAATGTGTCCAACACAACCCAAAATTGTAGGAGAGTTAATGTCCTCTGAGGACAGCTCTCAGTGAAGTGGAAATAAGAACCACAGATAAAATTGTCAGTTTTCAGGTCTTCATGAGGACAACTTAAAGAAGTTTCTCAGGACCTTTCAGTAAAAGCAAGCCTTCATTTTCTATCCACAACAATTATATCAACAATGTACCTCTTTGACAAAGTTGCTTCTTCACTGTATCACTTTCCCATTCTTTTCTACCTTGGATAATCTCCCAGATAAACTAACAGTACTCAAATCCTTTGTCCTACTCTTTGCTCTCAGGATAAATGGAGCCAAAAGACTTAGATTAATATCAAGTTCTGAATGGGATCTTAGAGCTATTTCTGTCCAGATTTTCATAAACATAGGGACCTTTGAATTATCAGGCTATAAATAAGTTCTAAATGGAGGGGGCAAAAGCAAAAAGTAGAAATTTTTCAGTTTGATTTTTAATCATGATTAATTGACTTTATTGATTATTAAAAATACTAACATTATAAAAGTGTGGATCTTTGTAAAACAATGTCATAATGTAAGAAATAAGTTGCATAGTCCTTTGGAGAATATTAAACCAAGTGTTCAGGTGCCATCTAATTTCTTGTTTACTCCAGAACTTTGGTGTGCATTATCTTGACGAATAGGATTTTGAAGTCCAGACAGACTAACAGAAAACTGATCCAAATGTGTGTGTTTATATTTCTGCTTTTGTTGTAAAAATCAAAGTGTGATTGCTGGTTTAAAATGCTAAAACTAATAATGTTCATGGCCTCTATTATAAATTTTCTAATTGTAGGGGAAAAATCCAATAAACATAGAATTAATTGATTTGCAAATCCTCAAAGAGCTACAGGATCAGGTAGTGGTATGTTCTGATTCAACAGCATCATAATGCAGGATTTTATACGTGTGGCTAATGGATATTTTCATGAATGTTTGCTAGCTAGTCAGCCAATATAGAGAAATATTAGGTAGGGTAATTACTCACAGTTGTGTTTAATAAAATGAGAGAAAATATCAAATGACAGTAATAATAATAATCCTATAGCAGGCTAAATAATTCAATGATAATTCCAAGTATTAATCTAGCTTTCTTCCCTGATTATGACTCTTCTCTCCTTTATCATAATGGGAGTAGCAGATTGTCTGCAAGGAATTGTGAAAACCCAGCAGTGACTTTGGCAGTGAAGGCCTCCCATCCATTTTGATAGGTTAAAATGATTCTGGTTGGTCTTGAGCAAATGTGTCAATTTTTTTTTTCTGTGTGTGTCATAAAGAAAGAAGCAGTAGTAAATTCTTGCTGTTGTTCCATGGAGCCAATAAAATCATACTGCCAACAAGAGGCTGTTGACACCGTAAGTGTAGTTAACTGTCTTGAAATACTAGGCCTCGAAATAAAATTCCAATATTTCACATAACCTCTTTCTTTTTAAAGAAAAAAGAAAACAAAACAAACAACTATACTGCTTACCTTTAGGGCCCTGCTGTTGTGTAACTATTCTTGAACATGTCTACTGTAAGTGTATATATATATATTTTTTTCTGTGCAATAAATTCATTTAGAGATAAATTTGGATTGCAAATTATTTTGGGGGAGGCATGGTATTTGGGGCTCGTCTTGCAAGTAAAAAGGACTAAAAGAAAGAAGAAAAACATTTTTTATTACAGCATATTTACATCTGTCCAAGTACTTATTTACTATAGTAGTGACTAATGTATAATACTGTACACAAAGAAAGAAGTTAAATGAGTTATAATTCAGTCGAAGTGTAGCTGGCCATTTTAAAACTTACCACTGAATCTTTCTGGTATGAAATGTGATATCTGGCAATCTGGTCCAGTTCATTACATCAGGTCATTTGTATGTTCTTATTACCATTTTGATAGCATAGCACATTTTATAACCCAGACATTTTACAATGGAACTATGATGCATGTATTTTCAAAAGTATAGACATACATGAAGCTATGAGGTCAAAAAAGATGAATGTCCGTAGTACCATATAGACTCAACAAATAAAAGTGTCCAAGGCTCTGAGTGAGATTTATGAATATTGTGTAAGATTAGGCCAACATGTGGTTTTGATAAAAATAATCTGTTCTTAAATTAGAATTACAGTCGTTGAGTACAGTGTTGAAAATGGCAGATAGATTTTAGCTATCTTTGCTCACTAGGGAAAATGGAAAAATGTTTAGTTTGGTCAGATTTTCACTTACCTTCTGAAAAATCTTACGTTTGAGAGAGAGAACCCTTCTGAAATAAGAATCCTTAAAGACATAACCCCTTTGGCACAAGTTTTCAAGAAACTTGTTTGATGTTGTAGACAATTATATGGCACACGTACTGTTCTAGATGTTTCATGCCAATAATATGTAAGCCATACCAAGGCTACATATACATATAGAGATGTTCCTCAGCTTACAAGGGGGCTATGTACAGAGACACCCATAAAAAATTGAAAATGCATTTAATACCCCTAAACTATCAAGTATCATAGCTTACCTTAAGCTTATTTAAACATACTCAGAACACTTACATTTGCCTGCATTTGGGCAAAATCATCTTAAGCAAAGCCTATTTTATAACAAAGTATCAAATATCACATGCAATTTATTAAATATTACACCAAAAAAAGAAGAATGGTTATATATAGAATGGTTGTAAGAATATCAGGTGTTCACCCCTGTAATCTTCTAGCTGACTGGGAGCTGTGGCTCAATGCCCCTGCCCAGCATCACAAGATGGCACCATACCACATGACACTGGCCCTTTTTATAAAGACCCAAATTCAAAGTTCAAAGTTCAGATTCTACTGAATCACTTTCACTTTCACATCATTGCCAAATATTTCATAAGTTGAATCATTGTAAATCAGGAGCCATCTGATTTGAAAGTTAAATCACAGTCACCCATATACACACAAAAAAAGGCCTTCATGTAGGGCCATCTATGTATCTCTAAACAACATAGCATTATATATCAACGGCAAAAAATGGATGCGAAGGGGACAATTGCTTTGCGTCAGTACTCTGAGCAGTAACATACATGGCCTTACTCACCTAGCAGAACTCCAGAGCTAGCTGATGGCAAGGAATTTTACAAATGTTTGCTGAACAGCTTAAGCACTATTATTTTTAACTTAGTGTGCATATCTGTTTTCTCAAGATATGTTAATTTATTTTATGGACTTATTACAAAACCAAATAATTTCCTCTTATTTAAGTGGCAGGTAAATAGAATTCTCTTTAATTTAAATCAATGGCTTTTTAGGTTTAAATATACTAAAAATTCTGAAACTTGTATTGCTTATGAATCTTTTATTGGAATCCTTATCAAGTTGTATTTTTCAAGTTTTTCCTAAATAATCTTCAACGAATTGAAAATAGTTTTTGGATTTTATTCAAGGCTATTAACACACAATTTCACTTTGTAAAATATAGTGCTAAACGTTCAACCAAAACGTTGTGTCTTTTTTTTTCCACTACCACATCCTCCATCTACGGACTGGATTCTCTCCCCAACTAGCACATATATACCATTGTCTATCTTTAGGATAAGTAAGGGTCATCTTTTGTCTTTATTCTATTCCTCGTATGCTTCTGAACTTGTTGAATTTTAATACAGTCACACCATAAGCATCACATATTTGATTCCCCTTTAAATAGTAAACAGTGCACAACCAGAGCATAACTTCAAAGCTATCATTATACTTACTCTGATATATTATTTTTGTATTTTTGTAAATTAAAATAATTAAATTATAGAACAAGAGTTTCAGGTGGTAGGTGTTGTAAGTTTTACCCAAACTGACTTTTGTCAAACTCGTTTTGGTCATCATATATGTTAAGTAGTTTTCTCAGGGTTATTTTTAGAATATCCTTGTATAATGAATATTTACACTGATATCTAGTATAAAAACCTTGCAATTAATTTTAGAAACATTAAGATATTGAAAATCAATATACTTCTTTAATTCATTAAAGACATTTTTGGCTTGTTTCCAGTACTTTCTTACTGGTTAAAAAATGAATTTGAAGTCGTCTGAATTTTATTATTATATGGCACTTTCCCTTTGATAAATACAAAGACAATATTCTATATTAGCTATCTGAGAAGAATTTATTTTTTTAATTTTATTTTTTTGTAAGAGAGAGAGTGATAGAGACCACAAGCAGGGGGAGCAGCAGGGTGAGGGAGAAGCAAACTCCTGGCTAAGCAGGGAATCTGTTGCAGAACTGAGTCCCAGGACCCTAAGTTCATGACCTGAGCTAAAGGCTGAGGCGTTTAACTGACTGAGCCACCCAGGTGTTCCAATCTGAGAAGAGTTCTGTATGTTATCCTATTAATATGCAGTTTAAAGTCTAGGTAATTAACTTAATTTTTTAGTGGCTATATTCCAGGCAGAGAGTAAGAAAGAAATATTAAATCAACCATATTCTATGCATTCTAAATGAAAATAATTAATCAATCATAATAAATCCTTCTATTGATGGAATATCAACTTATAAGCTTTCCTCCATATGAACAATGCCAAATACCAGAATAAAGGGTCATCTAATACAAATAAAGGATAGAATTAAAGAATTCTGGTAAGCCATTTAATTTTGAAAAATGGAGCTATCTTGTTGCTGAGTTGTGGTTTTCAGTTACATAATATCTGATAAGTGTAGAAGTAAGGTGAGTGTTACGTGAGATGAGAAATGGTATATAATTAAGATATTTTTAAAAGTACAGATAAATACAAATTTGTAAACATAGCATTATGGAGGAATAAAAATAAATGATAGCTACACACTCTAAGTGAATAAATCTTGGAAAGTTAATAGAGAAGTAAAACAAGGACAGTGCAAAAATTATGGTACATTTTTATGAAGTTCAAACAAATTCTTTGAAACCGTAGATGGACTTAAAGATACTATTATGTATCAAATATTGTAAAAATTAAGCAAGGAAATAGCAAACATAAAATAACCAAAGCATACAAACTTGGGTAGATACAATAGGTGTGATCATTTTCTACTTCATAAAGAGATGAGTTAATAAATAAATAAAAATAAGTAGACTTTTTAGAAGTTAATAAAACTGTGCCTGTTATTATCTTAGCTATATAAAATATATGGTTTTCTAACAAAAACGCTTATCTTAAAAATATTTAAAAATAAATTTCAGGCTAATCATAAGGTTCTATTTACTTTCCCACTGAAGGAAAAGCTGGTTGTTATAGTTGTAGTTGTTTGTTTGTTTTAGTCTCCTCCTAGTTTTTATTATTATAATGTGGAAGGAGGAATGTTAGATTGAAAAGTGAATTATTTTATAGACAAAAATCATTACTTGATTCACCTCTTGGTACAGCAGATGGAACTCCTGAAAACATGCCATTTTGCCTTATGGTAGAGTAACAGTTATGCTTACTTCTGAAACATACTTGGTGGTGGCCCTAAATAGTGACACCATAGTAAACATTTTGAATATTTGCAAGTAATTTTTATAGTCATTGGGCTCCAAAAGGCACTGCTGGTATCGTAGCAGATATTTCAATAAAGCTAAAAGTTGCCTGACTGTTTAAAAATATTAATAAGGCACAAAACATGGCAGAAGTATTGTCCTCAGATATTATTTTTTTCCATATGCTCAGAATCCAGACATGAAAGTTATTTTTTAAAATTTTTTTATAAAAGATTTTATTTATTTCTTTGACAGAGATCACAAGTAGGCAGGGTCAGGCAGAGTGAGAGGGGGGAAGCAGGCTCCCTGTTGAGGTGAGAGCCCGATGTGGGACTTGATCCAAGGATTCTGGGATCATGACCTGAGCCGAAGGCAGAGGCTTTAACCCACTGAGCCACCCAGGCGCCCAACAAGTATTTTTGATAGATATATATATACAATGTATTTTCCAGTTATAAGAAAAATGGTTCTGCTATTTTTAACCTTTTTAAAAAATTACATAATTTTTTTAAAATAAAATTTTATTTTTTAATGTTTTACTTTTCTTTACTTTTTTTAAAAAATATTTTATTTATTTATTTGACAGACAGAGATCACAAGTAAGCAGAAAGGCAGGCAGAGAGAGAGAGAGAGAGAGAGAGAGGAAAGCAGGCTTCCTGTGGAGCAGGGAGCCCGATTCAGGGCTAGATCCCAGGACCCTGAGATCATGACCCGAGCCGAAGACAGCAGCCCAAACCACTGAGCCACCCAGGCACCCCAATGTTTTACTTTTCAATATACTCCTTAGAATATAAAACCTATTCTATTTGGTAAGAAGTTTACCGATTAAAAAATGGTAATTTTCTCATTGTGTCTTCCCCTCTCATTGCTTTATTTTGATTAAAAAATTTCACAATAAACATAACTGATGCTTTCCTTTTGATAGTCCCTCTGTTGGTCATATTGTATATGAGCCATGACAATTAGTTTTACAACATTTATTCATGGTTGTTGATATGTTTTATCATAACTAATTTTCCCTCCCTTATCTAGATTCCCCAGCTTTCAGACAGGTGGACACTTCAATAAACCATACCCAAGGGATGTATCAAGTACTTCTTAGACATTCTCTCAGATCCTTGAGGTCTCATTTTGCTTAATATTAACAAACTTATTTTAAAGTTTATATGGAGATGCAAAGACTCACAATAGTCAACATAGTGTTGAAGGAGAACAAAGACTGAGGACTGACTTCAAAGTTTACCATAACGACGGGGCACCTGTGTGGCTCAGTGGGTTAAGCCTATACCTTTGGGTCAGGTCATGATCCCAGGGGCCTGGGATCGAGTCCCATATTGGGCTCTCTGCTCAGCAGGGAGCCTGCTTCTCCTCATCTCTCTCTCTGTCTGTCTCTCTGCCAATTTTTGATCTTTCTCTGTCAAATAAATAAAATCTTTTTTAAAAAGTTTACCATAATGATAATTGTATGCAAGATATTGTAATACCACAGAAAGACTCGATTAAGGGAACAGAATATATATTATCAATTATATTTTATATTTAATATGAAAGCAAAAGCAATACAAGAGAGCAAAATACAATCTTTTAAACAAATGGTTCCGGAGTAATGCTGAAGCTAAATGTAAATATATAAAATAAAAATAAAATAAAATAAAAAAATAAAAAAAATCCAGGCAGATATCATACACTCTTCACAAAAATTAACTCAGTATGGATTATAAACCTAAACATGAAACATGTAGAAGGTAATATAGAAGAAAATTTAAATGACCTTGGTTTTGGAAATAACTTTAGCTACAAAAGCACAAGCACTGAATTTAAAAATGTCTACTCTGTGAAACAATGCCAAGAGAACGAAAAGGCAAAGCACAGACTATGAGAAAAAATTTGCAAAATACACATCTGGCAAAGGACTGTTAATCAAAAAGACACAAAGACCCCTTAAAACTCAACAATGGGGG
The DNA here is from genome assembly GCF_964662115.1 of Mustela nivalis. NCBI lineage: Eukaryota > Metazoa > Chordata > Mammalia > Carnivora > Mustelidae > Mustela > Mustela nivalis. The sequence goes on along the minus strand of NW_028134337.1, from coordinate 10,687 downwards.
AAGAACCTAATTAAAAATGAGCCAAAGATCTTAGCAGATACCTCACAAACTAAAATATTAGAGATGGCAAATAAGCATATAAAAAGATGCTTCACATCATATGTCATCAGGAAAATGCAAATTAAAACAAAAAAGAGACACCAGTACATACCCAAAATCCAGAACACTGACAACAGAACACGAAATGTTGGTGAGGATGTGGGGCAACAGGAATGTTCTTCCATGTCTATTGAGAATAAAGAATGGAAAGCAACTTGGCAGTTTCTTACAAAACTAAACATATTCTTGCCAGATGATTCAGCAGTAGCAGTTCTTGGTATTTATCCAAAGAAGATGAAATCTATACCCACAAAGATGTCTATAGTAGTTTTATTCATTACTGACAAAAGCTTGGAAGCAACCAAGATATCCTTCCATAGGTTAAAGGTCAAATAAAGTGTAGTACATGCAAACAATGGAATATTATTTAATGATAGAGAAATGAATTCCACGCCATGAAAGATATGGATATAAATATTTAATAAATATTTGATTTTAGGCTTCTACCAGTCTATCAATAGTATTAGTATATTTTAACAGTGAATGCTCAGCATTCACGAATTTACCTAATAAAATATTTTGGGTTCAATATTTTAAATACTTCAACCTCTATGATTATATTCCTAATAATTTTGAATTGGGGTAAATAAACCTTAATTTTTTGTAACTTGTTTCTTATTGCAAAAGAGCTCAATGAAATTTTAGAAAATAAAAATTTACAAAAAAAAAGTTTAGTTTACTATTGCCAAATAATTTAGAACTTTACCATATATTCAAATACATATATTTTTCTAAATTGATTTATAGGCTACTAAAACCAAAACCTTTTAGTGATACTAGATTTCATATCATGCACTCAATGCCAGAAAGCCATCTGGCGATGACTTGTCTTAAATAGAGTTAAGATGAGTGTTATTACAATGAAAGATGGAAACAAAGATAGTATAACAATTGAGTGTTACATAACTTTTCTGTTTTGATCAAGTTACTAATCTACAAAAGGCTTTTATCGGTGACAGACTTGGGAATTTAACAAAACTTTTAAACTAGCATGTGCGACTCATTCCTAGAAAACAACACAATCAATAACACTTTCTTTAGATAAAATCATGACTATTTCTCCATTTGAATAAAAAGGTAGCAACCCCAATAAGTTTATTGAACATGAAAAGTTGAAATGCTATAATGCTCCTAAGGAATTAAATGATCCAGTCATGAATTACAAAAAAAGGATATAAATTACCAAAGATTTTGTTTAATGTAATGTACAACTGCCCGTTATTGTTCAATAGTGTAGGCTTGTACAAGAACTCTATAAAAGAACTCCACTTCTAAACCGTGGAAAATATGTTCCCTTTCCCCCTATATACAACTATTAAGCCATTCATTTAGCTTTTAAAATATCCACTTAATACAGGCTTTTTACTCATTTGAACAGGCAGCAGGGCTCTATTCTTATTGCTTACATCTGAAGGATAGACGTCTAGCGTAAGAGGTAAAGCCTGTAAAGGAGCCAAATAATAACAACAAAGTACAGTTTAATGATCCCTTACAATCTGCCAGCTACCTTTATGAGAATAATTCAATTAATAAAACATATAAAATACCTGACCACAAAGAGCTTGCATTCTTTTGAAATATAATAGTGAAATAAACCAATAATAGAGGGGCACCTCGGTGGCTCAGTCCATCGAGTGACTGCCTTTGGCTTGGTTCATGATCTCAGGGTCCTGGGATGTAACTCCCCAGCAAGCTTTCTAGGCAGTGGGGTGTTTTCTTCTTCCTCTGCGACCCTCCCAATTCTCTCTCTCTCTGTCTCCAATAAGGAAATAAACCAGTAATAGAATAATCATTGATGGTTGATGGTGATAAGTGTTACAAAGAAATACAAGAAAGGTAAAAGCCATTGGAGAATGCTGGGATGAAAGTTAATTTTATTTTGTGTTGGGTGGTTATATCTCATTTATGAGATGTTATTTGCACAAAGACCCAGGAAGTGAAGGAGACATGTCACCAAAAGGATATGGATGGCTTATAAGCACATGACAAATATCTCAACATTTAGACATTAAAGAAATACAAATTAAAATCATAATGAGACATGCTTACATATCTATTAAAATGGCTAAAATTATAAAGGCTAATTGTACTTCGTCTGAGCTAGATTGAGAAGCAACAAAAAATCTAAACTGTTGTTGGCATATATCATGATACCATCACTTTGGAAAATAGTTTGAAAATTTTTTAAATGCAAAATATGTTGCAGTTACACAAATAACCATTTTACTTCTAGGCATTTAACCAAGAGAAACAAACCCTATGTTCATACAAGGACTTGTATATGAATTTCGTAGCAGCTTTATTTTAAGAATTGAAAACAGTGGAAATATTCATCAATGTCCATCAATAGAGCAAAGACAAATTATGATCTATTCTTTTAAGAGATTACTATTCAATATCAAAATGAACTATTTACAATTGGAGATTCTCAAAGTAATGATGCTGAGAAAAGAAAAGCCAGGCAATGAATAGTATATACTGTGTGATTCCATGACTATAAAAAAATCTAGAAAATACCATTTTATATATAGTCACAGTCATCAAATATATTGGTGTGATTTTAGTGCCTTCTTCTGTGCTCCCATAGCTTCCTACACTTGGATCTCCGAGCATTTGTTACACCATGCGAAATACGAACTCTTTTTCTTTATTCTGTCTTACAGGAAAAAGAATCCTTGAAATTTTATGGACATTTGAACTCTTAGTTATTAGCAGAAATTCTATCACACAGTAAATTTCCAAATATAAAAGCCAGAGTTTTACAATGACTTCTAAGCTTTTACATGATCTAGCCACTCATGTGACCTCTGTGACCTCTTTCCCTGCTACTCTTCAGTCCCTCACAGTGGCCTCCTTGCTATTCCTCAGATATGCCAGGCACGATCCAAACTTATGGCCTTCAAGATAGCCAATTCCTTTGCCTGGAGTGACCTTATTGCTGATAGTTCTGGGCAAATTCATCACCTTTCCATACGTTTGTTCAGTTGTCAGCTTCATTGTAACTACCCTGATCTTCCTATTAAAATTCTTAACTCCCCATCCCCTGCCTAGCAACCTTGATTTTTCTCACCCTGATCTAATTTTTATTTTTCCCCATTGTACTCATCATTTTTGAATACACTATGCAACTTTTATTAAGGTTTATAGCTTTTAATTGTCTCACCCTTTAAAAGAAAAGTTCTACAAAGCCAAGTATTTCATTTACCAGTGTAGTCTGAAGTAATATCTGCCATATAATAGGTTCAGTAGACTATTGGTAAATTTCAGAAAAAATTAATGTTGAGAGTATACTGAATTTCATAAGTCTTTTCAATATTTTTTCCAAAAAATAAACTATGTAAAACATATTTTAAATTTACTTTCAAAATATTTTATAGCATATAATGGACAATATACATAAGCCTTAAAGAAACAATCATTAAATAACCATTTCATACCTACTTAAAAATTGCATAATACCACACTCCTAGATCCTCTCTGAATGCTCTAAAATAACCCTTCAAAGGAAAAACATTTTTAAAAATAACAGATTTTTTGGCAAAGAATTTAATAAAATAAAAGTTTCATTCATCTATGTAGATCATAATAAATGTTTTTAATAGGCATGAAGTTATAACTCTGAAGTGTGCTAAAATGAAACCACCTGCTAAGGGTGAGAGAACAAAAATAAACATCATTTTTCCAAATAAGATGAATTTATTACCTTTGAATCAAAGCATGTGGATTTGTTCAAACTGTCAATAAAGGAATATGGATACACAATCAATAGAATGTCATATTTTAGATGTCTAAAAGACTTCAAAGTGAAGAGTAAACATTTTTTAAATGCTACATAATAAGAAGATGACAAGATGTGACAAATAGCATTTTAAAAGCTCTACTCATAATGGAACGGAAGGTGTCATTTCCCTTTAATTTTATATATGTCATTAATTTACTGTATCTGGATACAACATATTACCAAACAGATGTTCATCAAAGTCTAAATCATTTTTAATGGAACATAATATTTTGAACCTACATCTATTAATCATTTTTTCGATCTAACTTTTATAGTCTCGCTAAACATTTTATCCATTGTCGACAAAATTTAAAAAAGTAGGATAAAAGTCGTGTTCGGAAAAGTAGATTTTCTTTGAAGTTTGCATTTAAATGAAAATATTTGCTGATATTTTAAAACTTTAAATGTAATTTTATATATATCTGACCTATCAGATAATATAAAATTTTTGGTGAAAATATGACATATTTTTTTGATCTTGGTTGAAGGTATTAATAAAGAGCAACTGTTTGTATTATTTGTAATGTGATATCTTAGTTAATAAACATGAATGACTGGTATAAAATATGTTTTTTTTTTAATTTTATTTATTTTCTTGACAGAGATCACAGGAAGGCAGAGAGGCAGGCAGAGAGAGAGAAATGGAAGCAGGCTCCCTGCTGAGAAGAGAGCCCACTGTGGGACTCAATCCCAGGTACCTGGAATCATAACCTGAGCCGAAGGCAGAGATTTTAACCCACTGAGCCACCCAGGCGCTCTAAAATATGTTCTTTTTTTATATAGAATTATAGTTCTTGCAAAAATACGGAACTAGCTGGAACTGAATGCCTCCTTCAAAGTCAGCTCTGGAGAAATTATGCAAGTGTAATGTAGAACTATTTCGGATATGAACCAAAAACAAAGAAATGATGATAAATTCCTTAAAAGACTCAAAGTTGCTCTTGACTGGTATGTTTCAAGCTCTATTCCTGGTTTGAGGACAGTTTTTAACAGGCCTGTCACTGTAGAAATCAGCTGGATGTCTAGAGGCTATCAGAACTGTGCAAAATCCTTGAAGGGGTAAAGACTTGAAAATTCTTTAGAGAGATTAGCTCCCTAAGGCATTATTCATCCACACATTTTCCTCCAAGCAATTAAGGCTGATGGATGAGGGGCACTTGAGGAGCTCTCTCATCACCTGGGTGGTGGGTTAAGACTCTGCCTTCATCTCATGTCATGGTCTCTGGGTCCTGGGATCCAGCCCCACATCGGGCTCTACTCAAAAGGAAGCCTGCTTCCCTCCCTGCTTGCCTGCCTCTCTGCTTACTTGTAATCTCTCTCTCTCTCTGTCCAATAAATAAATAAAATCTTAAAAAAAGGCTGATGGATGCTAAATTATGAAAACTGCTCCCTCCAAATGATGCTTCTTCATAAGGATTTAAGAATTTAAAATTGTAAGAATTTAAAATTAAAACTTGATCGTAGGATTTATCTTATAGAATAACATCAAATGAAGGCAGTTATTATTAGATCTGAAGTATTTGTGATTCTGAATTCTTGGCCTCATTAGTAAATTTATTTTTAAATTCTCCCATGGAGTGGTGATTGGCCTTCAGTCTTTCATTGATGTACATCATTGGGTCAAATGAGATGTGTGTGCCCAGAACTATATATAATCTTCTTTGTATTTCACTGGAGATGGCATTTCTGAGTTTTGTTCAATTGAATTTGGACAGATGTTTTAATAGTCACTTCTAGAGTTGGCCCTGGAGAATATCTTCATTTTTTTTTTCTCTTCCAGATTCTCTGAAAAACCCTGAAAATTCACATTATCACAGTGATATCACAATTCAAGTTTTTCCAAACACTATAGCTGCAAAAAAAAAGAAGCTACTCAGAATGTAATGCTATTGTGAATGATTGAGAAAGAAAACATTATTACAATTAAGCTACCAGGTTTCAATGTATTTTATTGTTGCTTAGAAAATCTTAGAATACCCAGACTTTACAGAGATTTGATGATCCTAAGAGGAGCTGAACTCATGGACCAAAATAGCTATGCACATAAAAAGTACAATTACTTACCTAAAAAAGATGATGTGGTTAACTTTATATGGCAATCAAAGTGTTTTTGGAACAGGAATTTAAAAAATAGCTTAGGGGCACCTAGGTAGCTCAGTGGATTAAGCCACTGCCTTCAGCTCAGGTCATAATCTCAGGGTCCTGGGATCAAATCCTGCATCAGGCTCTTTGCTTAGCAGGGAGTCTGCTTCTCTCTCTCTCTCTCTCTCTCTCTCTGCCTGCCCTCCGTCTACTTGTGATCTTTCTCTGTCAAATAAATAAATAAAATCTTAAAAAAAAAAAGAATGTACTTTTAAAAAAATAGCTTAACAGGGGCTCCTGGGTGGCTCAGTGGGTTAAGCAGCTGCCTTCAGTTCAAGTCATGATCTCAGGGTCCTGGGATCGAGCCCCACATCAGGCTTTCTGCTCAGCAGGTAGCCTGCTTCCCTTCCTCTCTCTCTGCCCGCCTCTCTGCCTACTTGTGATTTCTCACTGTCAAATATATAAATATAATATTTAAAAAATAGCTTAAAAGTATATGATAAAATAATGATATACATATACAAAGAAAAGAAATACACTATACTGTGAATATAAATTAAGTGAAAATTGTTGAAATAAAGAATACAATAAATGGAGACTAAGATGAATATAGCTGTAAAATGAATAAGTGAGTTGGGAAAAACAAACAAACAAACAAACAAATTAATGACTTCTGCCCAAATGCAGCAGAAGAGAAAAAAAAAATAAAGAAAATATTTAAATAAGTACTGAGATAAATTTTGGAGAATTAAAGAAAGATAAAAGATACCAGACTTAAAATGATGCCAAACATGAGACATCAGAAACAAAACAAAACAAAAACCGCACACACCAAAAACCACTCATATAGGGCACCTAGGTGGCTCAGTGGGTTAAGCCATTGCCTTCGGCTCAGGTCATGATCTCAGGGTCCTGGGATCCAGTTCCACACGGGGCTCTCTGCTTGGTGGGGAGCCTGCTTCCTCCTCTCTCTTTCTCTGCCTGCCTCTCCAACTACTTGTGATTTCTATCTGTCAAATAAATAAATAAAATCTTTAAAAAAAACACTCATATATATTATGGTGAGTTTTAAGAATATCAAAAACAGAGAAGAGCATAAATGATGCCCAAGAGAAGAACAGATCACCTAAAATGTACAAGAATTATACTGACAGCAGAATTCTCAATAGTAGTAGCATATAAAGGAGACTGCTGGGTGTTTGTATAGATGGAAAAGATATTTGAAACTAGATATTATACATCAAGCCAAATTATTGATTAAATTTGAGAGCACAGTAAAAATACAATGAAGCATGTTAGGTCTTAGAACATTTATCACACAGAGACACATATTTTAGAAAACTTCCTTGGAGGACAGCTCAATTTAGATAGAGAAAACAGAATTATGTACTCAAAGGCACATTTTGAAGGACGGATTGAATATAGTCTGCACTGCAAATATTCTTTAATTGTATGTTCTGAATTTCCTAAATTTAAGAAGTATTTGTTCAAATATTTATCTTTAAATAAACCCTAGGAGACTTTTTCTTGGATTCTGGAAAATCAGTCCATTTGGATACAAATCTTTTTGTCACTGATGGAAATTTTAAGCCCTTAACTGTGGAATGTCTAATGTATTCTTACAGCAATTGTGATTTGCCAATACATGGGTGATGTGTGTGTGTTGTGTGTGTTTATTTTTATTTTTGATGGTTTTACTCTTCTATGAGATTTTTAAGTAGACATAATTTTAATAAATTATGATTTGTTGAAATTTATCTGAGGTTATATATAATAAAATGAAATTTGTGTGAACTGAAGAAGTGCGTCTCCATTTGTTTTTTTTTTAAGAGTAGACTGGTCTTTAAAAATTGTCCAAAGAAGTACATTATATTCATTATTAAATTTGATAAAATACGATAAAGTATTTATGGTCATATGGAACCATATCAAATTCTACTATTAATTCATATCAATAATTACCATAAGAGGAAAAAGGGATATTTTTCAAAATGAAAATTAGTGTATTTTTCAAAATATGATATAGTGTTATTCACTGAACAGAGGGAAGAAATGTCAAAGTTTAACACAGTTTACAGAATGTTTTAACATAAATTGAAATTTAACACTGACCAAATTTCACAGTTTTAAGTAAAATGATAGTACTTTAAATCCTTGAAAAGTGGTAAGTGACCCAAAATATTGCTGAGAAAAACAAATTTAACACTACACTAGTCTGAGATGGTTAAGTTATAGTACAACTTGCCATTGTGTATCATCAAATGGTATATTTTTTCTTTTGGTCTTGTCATTATATTTTATTTTAGCCATTCTGATAAGTGTGTAGTGATATCTCAGTGTCATTTAAATTGCATTTCCTTGATGTCTAATTATGTCAAATTATATTATTTTGATGTTTAATGTTCTGAGCTTTCTCAGTTCAAGACCATGAAGCCACTTAGGAAAAATAAGTTATAGATGCACTCATAGACCAACTCTTATTTAGAAATAAGAACAAACATTACTACCCATTCCAACAAAAAATCGATTTGTTATGCAGTAGGGATTTTATAAATTACCTGACACAACTTATATAGTAAGATGAAATGGGACAGGCGGCTTCTTGCAGCTATATACAACATCATTTAAATTTCAATTTTCAGTATAATTTTTCCAAGGTATACACAGAATATATATTTAATATAAATTGTGAACATTTTAAACTCTGTATATGGAAATTAATCAATTTTAAGTTTATAACAATCAAAATTAACGGAAGTTTATTTTAAATTAGTTAGCTTTCTCTGCATTGCAAGACAGAATAATCAAGAATAGATAAGAAAAAAATAATCTCTGTAAAATTACCGGGGGTGCATTATGAACTGTTCGCTAAACGATCAAACTCACAATTTGGATTGAATGGCAAGTGACTTTTAAACTCTGGAACTCATTGTCAATGTTTTTTTCTTCATTGTGTCTTAAATGTGGAACAACAATGAGGTATTTCAAAGAAGTGAACCACACATAAATTTCTCTAAGGGTGGGGTGAGGGTTACTCAAAAAGGAACTAGACAAGGCTTTCAAAGATATCGACAATCATTATAACATAACGTGACTGATTGTTACCGTGCTCTTAACTGGGCAAACACTTGTTGGCTTCCAAGAAAGACGAACATAGTTGAGATGGTTCTAGCGGCCTTCTAGCACAGGGTCTCATGAGGCAGGGATTCTAGCCACTGGCTGTGCAAGGCATGAGGCCTGTTAGTGATTCTATTTTTTCCTCTGCAGAAAGGGTCTTTCTACATTCCAGGTCCTTTCTACCCCAATAAAAAACGCAGCGATTCTCTCAGTGAGTTGTACTGTTGGTTTAAACAGCCAACTGTCTCTTAAAAAGGACCTTTCTTTAAATTTCTTTAAAATAAAGTCCTTTCAAAAAATCTTTTTTTTTTATATTTTAATTTTTAATCCCATATTTTTACTCTGATCCTGGAACTTTGTCATTTTGACCTTCTCTGCTGATTAAAATATTCTTCATCATCAGCACCTACTACTCTCCTCTCCTGGTGGTCTCTCCGGAAGGGGTCTTCTCTAGCTCTTCTAGCAGAGGATGGGCACTTCCCCTCTACCCCTGTTGCTGGACCAACCTTACCTATCCTGCAGGGTCAGGTCGGCCTGGCCTTTTATCTGTTGTTCTCTTCTGAGTGGTTAGATTTCATAGATACCGTGCTTTACTTTTATCAGGATTTACCCTGGACTATCAAAACCCTTTTCTTGTGCCAGTGAAGCCTAAGAAACAGTCCTGATGAGAGAACCAGGAACTCGAACAGATCATATTTATCCTGAATGTTCCGTCCAAAATGAAGAATACATTTCTGAGGAGCCTCAAGATCTCTGAGAAGGGAAGTTTCACCAACTCTGTCACGTAGGGGCATCAATTCTGATTCTGTGTCAATTTTCCTACTTTCCCAGCTAATAATTCTCTACCTCAGAACGCCCACTCTCAAGCGTTTCCTCTCTCAATGGCAGTTGCTCTTAGAGTCTGCACATGGCACTTGGGGCCTGCTGGTCGTTGGCTACTGCCCTCTGTACCTTGGGTCTAACAGCTGCGGGGCATCAAGGTGAGAACGTCTCTTGTTCTAAGACTTAATATATTTTGGGGCACATGGTAAGCAATAATCACTTTTTTAGTTGATCCAAGGTTTGACCTTTCTTAATTATTCTAGTACCACAGTTTACTTGTTCTAAGATTTGTCCTCCCCCCCCCATTCTAATATCTCTTAAGGAGGCACTCAACTTGCACTTGATGACATATCCTACTTTAACTGACAGCATTTCTCTTTCAAGTCGAACATAAACTATAGTGCATCTTACCCTTGATGAAAGCTAGGATGCAATTAAATACTCTATTATGGTTACGATTCTGATATTTGAAATCCTCCAATAGCTCCCTGTGCCCCCACAGTGTAGTACGTCACCTACTCGGCATACTATACAAACCATCTCACCCCCAGTGTTAACCCCGAGGCTCAGCCTCCATCCCCAGGTGATGCTGCCAGATCAGCTGTCAGTTGTCATAAACTTGCTGTAGTTTCCGAATGCACTGTGCTGCCTCCTGGCACTTTGAAACTTGACACACTCATCCTCATTTTTCGCTTTGCCCTTGTCTATTACCTCCCCTGAAAATCTGCTCCTAATGGCTTTTCCCAGATCCAACCTACACTTGGCAGTCTTTCATCTCCCTGTGGT
>NW_028134338.1:0-67176 GCF_964662115.1 Mustela nivalis | reverse complement strand
GCACTCGACTGTACCCAAATTATAGAGTTTAACCTGGGCACAAATGCACTGTCTGACACAACCTGAGCCCGAACCTACTGACCAACAACCAGGTAGCTGACCGCACACTGAGCATATCAGACCCACCATGGCCTTATGTCATCACCTCTCCCAACTGCGGTTTTAAGGCTTCCAAACCTAGACCTTATCTCCAACCACTGCCCAGGGTTGAAAATGATGCAGAAATAAGAACTCCTTCCCCATGGCAAGAGACCTTGTGATTGGCATGTTGTCCAAAGTTCAGTGTAGTTGAAACCAGTGTGGCCCTTGAGGCCCCACCCATGCTCGCAAGCCACATTGGTCACAAACACACATTGTGACCCTCAGCCTGAGCCCAGTCCTCAAGTAAGGCCTCTCAGTGGCTGGATGAAGAGACAGCATATGGGGCCTGCCATGCCCCTAGGCCCCAAATTTTAACCATAGTTTGGGTTGTCCCTTCACTCTTCCCCAGGGCTCTGCTTTGGAATTCCTCTTTGGTTGGGACACCCGAGGTAACAAACCTGAAAGGAGACCTCCCATCCCACAGATTGACGAAAACAATTGGGACTGGGCCAAATCCACAGAAAGGAAGATTTGTCCATGGCCCATAGGCCTCCCCACATTCCACGGCCATCGTTGACCCAAAATCCAGAGACCAAAACCTGAGAAGGGCCTCAGACTCCCTCTTTCTTCATATCCTGAAGAGTTCTTATCATGGTTTGTAGATTGGGCCTGCCATACCTACGTCCCCAAACTTAAGCTGAGTTTGTGTTTTCAGACTTCTGTCCTCAAAGTCCTGGGCCACACACCCTCCAGGCTGGGGCCCCTGGAGCCACACATTAGGACTGTGCCTACCCCATGCATGGGAATTCTGCCCATTCAATTGTCCAAAATTGTACAAATTAGTAGAACCCTCCAAAGTCCCGGAGGCCATCCCAATATGTAGGTCTCAGTGGAAAAACAAGGGCGGTCTGACACCAGCTGAGTATCTACGTCCACTCAAACCATAGATTGATGTCCCCAGAGAAGGATATGATACCAGACAGGTCCCTAGGCCATAATAGGATCCATTGCTTTGGTTTACAGGCATGTCTCCTCAAAATCCTGGATTCCAATACCAGCATAGGTTGTTTCCTGAGGCACCCATCAGAAAAAATCTCGTCTCCACGAGGAAACTTGTGCATGGGACCTATGTCAAAATCTTAGGAGAATACTTCAGAGTCCCGGTGCCACCGCTCCATTCCAAGTTCCTCATGGACACAAACACACATTAGGCCCCATGCTCAGGAATGTCCATTTCATCTCAGCCACCCCGGTTGCTCCCGCAGAGCCATCTGATCTCAACTGTCTTTTTGCTAGAAGACAATTGGAATGCGAGGCGTGCTTCCCTGGCATCCATCCTCGAACGGTGCTCTGGAGTCATTCCATATGGGATGTTTTGGAGCTGCCCAACAGGTCTCAATTGTCCCGCAGAAGGAATCCTTGAAGGGGGCATCCCACAACTCCCAACGTGGGAAAAACTTCATGGCCTTGAGTTTCCTCTCCGTTCATGAAGGGGCAGTCATGCACAGAAACTACAACCTGAGCCAACGTCTGATCCTCGCCGTGACTTCAGATGCATGAGATATTGGTTCAGATGTGCAGGGGGTACCTGCCTTGCCCTTGGCCTGAAGCCCAAGTCTAGCTTGTGTTCTCAGACTTCTGTCCTCATACTACTGGCCCAGAAGCCCTCACGTTTGGCAATTCCGGACCCACAATGCAGCACTCTGCCTGCCCTCTAGAAAAAATATCTTGCCTAATGAGCTGCCCAGGCACCTTAAATGAGGATCAATCTACACGGCACTCGACTATACCCAAATTATAGAGTCTAACCTGGGCACAAATGCACTGTCTTACACACCCTGAGCCCGAACCTCCTGACCAACAACCAGGCAGCTGACCGTACACTGAGCACATCAGTCTCACCATGGCCTTAGGTCATCATCTCTTCCCAACTGCGGTTTTCAGGCTTCCGAACCTAGACCTTATCTCCAACCACTGCCCAGGGTTGAAAATGATGCAGAAATCAGAACTCTTTCCCCATGGCAAGAGACCTTGTGATTGGCATATTGTCCAAACTTCAGTGTAGTTGAAACCAGTGTGACCCATGAGGCCCCGCCCATGCCTGCAAGCCACAAACAAACCTGAAAGGATACCTCCCATCCCACATTTGGACGAAAATCAATTGGGACTGGGCCAAATCCACAGAGAGGAAGATTCGTCCATGGCCCATGAGGCCTCCACACATTCCACGGCCATCGTTGATAAAAATTCAGACACAAAAGCCTGAGCAGGCGCCTCAGACTCGCACTTAATTCATATCCTGAAGAGTTCTTCTCATGGTTTGTAGACTGGGCATGCCATACCTACTTCCCCAAACCCTAAGCTGAGTTTGTGTTTTCAGACTTCTGTCCTCAAAGTCCTGGGCCTTACACCATCCAGGCTGGGGCCCCTGAAGCCACCCATTAGGACTGTGCCTACCCAATGAATAGGAATTCTGCCCATTCCATTGTCCAAAATCGTACAAAGTAGGAGAACCCTCCAAAGTCTCTGAGGCCATCTCAATATTGTAGGTCTCCCGGGACAAACAAGGGCGGTCTGACACCAGCTGAGCATCTACCTCCACTCATACCATTGATGGATGTCCCAAGAGAAGGAGATGGAAACAGACAGGGCCCTAGGCCAAAATTGGATCCATTGCTTTGGTTTACAGGCATGTCTCCTCAAATACCTCGATTCCAAGAACAGCATAATGGGTTTCCTGAGGCACCCATCAGAACAAATCTCGTCTCCACAAGGAAACTGTGCATCGGAGCTATGTCAAATGTTTAGGAGAATACTTCAGGGTCCCGGTGCCACCGCCCCATTCCAAGGCCCTCATGGACAAAAACACACATTAGGCCCCATCCTCAGGAAAGTCCATTTTAATAGCCACCCCGGTTGCTCCCGCAGATCCATTCGATCTCAACTGTCTTTTTGCTAGGAGACAAGTGGAATGCGAGGCGGGCTTCCCTGGCATTCATCCTCGAACGGTGCTCTGGAGTCATTCCATATGGGATGTGCTGGAGCTGCCCAACAGGTCTCAATTGTCCCGCAGAAGGAATGCTTGAAGGGGGCATCCCACAACTCCCAACGTGGGAAAACCTCCATGGCCTTGAGATTCCGCTCCGTTCATGAAGGGGCAGTCATGCACAGAAACTCCAACCAGAGCCAATGTCTAATCCTCGCCGTTACTTCTGATGCATGAGATATCGTTTCAGATTGCAGGGGGTACCTGCCGGGCCCTCGGCCTGAAGCCCAAGTCTAGCTTGAGTTCTCAGACATCTGTCCTCACACTCCTGGCCCAGAAGCCCTCACGTTTGGCAATTCCGGAGCCCCAATGCAGCACTCTACCTGCCCTCTAGAAAAATATCTTGCCTAATGAGCTGACCAGGCTCCTCAAATGCGGAACAATCTACAGGCACTCGACTGTACCCAAATTATACAATCTAAACTGGGCACTAATGCACTTTCTGACACAACATGAGCCCGAACTTCCTGACCAACACCAAGGCAGCTGACCGCACACTGAGCACAACAACCTGCCATGGCCTTAGGTCGTCATCTCTTCCCAATTTCTCAGGCTTCAGAACATAGACCTTATCTCCAACCAATGCCCAGGGTTGAAAATAATGCAGAAATCCGAACTCCTTCCCCATGGCAAGAGACCTTGTGATTGGCATGTTGTCCAAAGTTCAGTGTTGTTGAAACCAGTGTGGTCCATGAGGCCCCGCCCATGCTTGCGTGCCACATTGGTCACAAACACACATTGTGACCCTCAGCCTGAGCCCAGTCCTCAATTAAGTCCTCTCAGTGGCTGGATGAAGAGACAGCATATGGGGCCTGCCATGCCCCTAGGCCCCAATTTTTAACCATAGTTTGGGTTGTCACTTCACTCTTCCTCAGGGCTCTGCTTTGGAATTCCTCTTTTGTTGGGACACCTGAGGTAACAAACCTGAAAGGAGACCTCCCATCCCACAGATTGACGAAAAACAATTGGGACTGGGCCAAATCCACAGAGAGGAAGATTCGTCCATGGCCCATGAGGCCTCCCCACATTCCACGGCCATCGTTGATACAAAATCCAGACACAAAAGACTGAGCATACGCCTCAGATTCGCTCTTTCTTCATATCCTGAAGAGTTCTTCTTATGGTTTGTAGATTGTGCCTGCCATAACTACGTCCCCAAAACCTAAGCTGAGTTTTTGTTTTCAGACTTCTGTCCTCAAAATCCTGTGCCATACACCATCCAGGCTGGGGCCCCTGAAGCCACCCATTAGGATTGTGCCTACCCAATGAATAGGAAATCTGCCCATTCCATTGTCCAAATCGTACAAATTAGGAGAACCCCCCAAAGTCCCCGAGGCCATCCCAATAGTGTAGGTCTCCCGGAACAAACAAGGGTGGTTTGACACCAGGTGAGCATCTACCTCCACTCATACCATAGATGGATGTCCCCAGAGAAGGAGATGGAAACAGACAGGACCCTAGGCCAAAATCGGATCCATTGCTTTGGTTTACAGGCATGTCTCTTCAAATGCCTGGATTCCAAGACAAGCATAGGGGGTTTCCTGTGGCACCCATCAGAACAAATCTCGTCTCCACAAGGAAACTGTGCATGGGAGCTATGTCAAATGTTTAGGAGAATACTTCAGGGTCCCGGTGCCACCGCCCCAATCCAAGGCCCTCATGCACAAAAACACACATTAGGCCCCATCCTCAGGAAAGTCCATTTCAACTCAGCCACCCCGATTGATCCCGCAGAGCCATCCTATCTCAACTGTCTTGTTGCTAGAAGACAATTGGAATGCGAGGCGGGCTTCCCTGGCATCCATCCTCGAACGGTGCTCTGGAGTCATTCCATATGGGATGTTTTGCAGCTGCCCAACAGGTCTCAATTGTGCCGCAGAAGGAATCCTTGAAGGGGGCATCCCACCACCCAACGTGGGAAAACATCCATGGCCTTGAGATTCCGCTCCGTTCATGAAGGGGCAGTCATGCACAGAAACTCCACCTGAGCCAAGTCTGAACCTCGCTGTGACATCTGATGCATGAGATATCGGTTCAGATCTGCAGGTGGTACCTGCCGTGCCCTCGGCCTGAAGCCCAAATCTAGCTTGTGTTTTCAGACTCCTGTCCTCACACGCCTGGCCCAGAAGCCCTCAAGTTTGGCAATTCCGGACCCACAATGCAGCACTGTGCCTGCCCTCTAGAAATAATATCTTGCCTAATTTGCAGCCTAGGCACCTCAAATGCGGAACAACCTACAAGGCACTCGACTGTACCCATATTATAGAGTCTAACCTGGGCACTAATGCACTGTCTGACACAACCTGAGCCCGAACTTTCTGACCAACACCCAGGCAGCTGACCGCACACTGAGCACATCAGACCCGCCATGGACTTAGGTCGTCATCTCTTCCCAACGGTAGTTTTCAGATTTCAGAACCTAGACCTTATCTCCAACCAATGCCCAGGGTTGAAAAGGATGCAGAAATCACAACTCCTTCCCCATGGCAAGAATCCTTATGATTAGTATGTTGTCCAAACTTCAGTGTAGTTGAAACCAGTGTGGCCCATGCTTGCGGGGCACATTGGCCACAAACACATATTGGAACCCTCAGCCTGAGCCCAGTCCTCAAGTAAGGACTCTCAGTGGCTAGAAAAGAGACAGCTATTGGGACTGCCATGCACCTAGGCCCCAATTTTTAACCATAGTTTGGGTTGTCTCTTCACTCTTCCCCAGGGCTCTCCCTTGGAATTCCTCTTAGTTGGGACACCTGACATAAAAAACCTGAAAGGAGACCTCCCATCCCACAGATTGACGAAAAACAATTTGGACTTGGCCAAATCCACAGAGAGGAAGTTTCGTTCATGGCCCATGAGGCCTTCCCACATTCCACGGCCATCGTTGATACAAAATCCAGAGACAAAATCCTGAGCAAGCGCCTCAGATTCGCTCTTTCTTCATATCCTGAAGAGTTTTTCTCATGGTTTATAGATTGAGCCTGCCATACTACGTCCCCAAACCTAAGCTGAGTTTGTGTTTTCACACTTCTGTCCTCAAAGTCCTGGGCAACACACCCTCCAGGCTGGGTCCCCTGGATCCACACATTAGGACAGTGCCTACCCAATCCATGGAAATTCTGCCCATTCCATTGTCCAAAATCGTGCAAATTAGGAGAAATCTCCAAATTCCCCATGGCCATCCCTATAGTGTAGGTCTCGGGGACAAACAAGGGCGGTCTGACACCAGCTGAGCATCTATCTCCACTCATTCCATAGATGGATATCCCCAGAGAAGAAGATTGAACCAGACAGGACCCTACGACATAATCGGATCCATTGCTTTGGTTTACAGGCATGTCTCCTCAAAAGCCTGGATTCCAATACCAGCATAGGGGGTTTCCTGAGGCACCCATCAGAACAAATCTCGTCTCCACAAGAAAACTTGTGCATAGGAGCTACGTCAAAAGCTTAGGAGAATACTTCAGGGTCCCGGTGCCACCGCCCCATTCCAAGGCCCTCATGGAAACAAACACACATTAGGCCCCATCCTCATGAAAGTCCATTTCAACTCAGCCACCCCGGTTGCTCCCGCAGAGCCATCCGATCTCAACTGTCTTGTTGCTAGGAGACAATTGGAATGTGAGGCGGGCTTCCCTGGCATCCATCCTCCAATGGTACTCTGGAGTCATTCCATATGAGATGTACTGAAGCTGCCCAACAGGTCTCAATGGAACCGCAGAAGGAATCCTTGAAGGGGGCATCCCACAACTCCCAAAGTGGGAATACCTCCATGGCCTTGCGATTCCGCTCCGTTCATCAGGGGCAGTCATGCACAGAAACTCCAACCAGAGCCAACGTCTGATCACCGCCTTGACTTCAGATGCTTGAGATATTGGTTCAGATCTGCAGGGGGTACCTGCCGTGCCCTCGGCCTGAAGCCCAAATCAGGCTTGTGTTCTCAGACTTCTGTTCTCACACTCGTGGCTCAGAAGCCGTCATGTTTGGCAATTCCGGACCCACAATGCAGCACTCTGAATGCCCTCGGCAAAAATATCTTGCCTAATGAGCTGCCAAGACACCTCAAATGAGGATAAACCTACACGGCATTCGACTGTACCCAAAATATAGAGTCTCACCTGAGCACTAATGCACTGTCTGACACAATCTGAGCCAGAACCTCCTGATCAAACCCCATGCAGCTGACTGCACACTGAGCATAACAGACCCTCCATGGCCTTAGGTTGTCATCTCTTCCCAAATGCGGTTTTTCAGGGTTCAGAAACTAGACCTTAACTCCAAAAAATGCCCAGGGTTGAAAATGATGCAGAAATCAGATCACCTTCCCCTAGGCAAGAGAACTTGTGATTGGCATGTTGTCCAAAGTCCAGTGTAGTTGAAACCAATGTGGCCAATGAGGCCCCGCCCATGCTCGTGGGCCACATTGTTCACAAACACACATTGTGACCCTCAGCCTGAGCCCAGTTCTCAAGTAAGGCCTCTCGGTGGCTGGATGAAGAGACAGCATATTGGGCCTGCCATGCCCCTAGGCCCGAATTTTTAACCATAATTTGGGTTGTCCCTTCACTCTCCCAGGGCTCTGCTTTGGAATTCCTCTTTTTCGGACACCTGAGGTAATAAACCTGAAAGGAGACCTCCCATCCTACAGATTGATGAAAACAATGGGGCGGGCCAAATCCACAGAGAGGAAGATTCGTCCATGACCCATGAGGCCTCCCCACATTCCACGGCCATCATTGATACAAAATCCAGAGACAAAAGCCTGAGCAAGCGCCTCAGATTAATTCTTTCTTCATATCCTGAAGAGTTCTTCTCATGGTTTGTAGATTGGGCCTGCCATACCTACGTCCCAAAACCTAAGCTGAGTTTGTGTTTTCAGACTTCTGTCCTCAAAGTCCTGGGCCACACACCCTCCAGGCTGGGGCCACTGGAGCCACACATTAGGACTCTGCCTACCCAATCCATGGGAATTCTGCCCATTCCGATGTCCAAAATCGTACAAATTAGGAGAACTCTCCAAAGTACCCGAGGCCATCCCAATAGTGTAGGTCTCCGGGACAAACAAGGGCGGTCTAACACCAGTTGAGCATCTACCTCCACTCATTCCATAGATGGATATCCCCGGAGAAGAAGATTGAACCAGACAGGACCCTAGGCCATAATCGGATCCATTGCTTTGGTTTTCAGGCATGTCTCGTCAAACGCCTGGATTCCAATACCAGCATAAGGGGTTTCCTGAGGCACCCATCAGAACAAATCTCGTCTCCACAAGGAAATTTGTGCATGGGAGCTACGTCAAAAGCTTAGGAGAATACTTCAGGGTCCCGGTAACAACGCCCCATTCCAAGGCCCTCATGGTCACAAACACACATTAGGCCCCATCCTAGGAAAGTCCATTTCAACTCAGCCACCCCGGTTGCCTCCGCAGAGCCACCCATCTCAACTGTCTAGTTGATAGGAGACAATTGGAATTTGAGGTGGTCTTCCCTGGCATCCATCCTCGAACGGTGCTCTGGAGTCATTCCATATGGGATGTCCTGGAGCTGCCCAACAGGTCTCATTTGTCCCGCAGAAGGAATCCTTGAAGGGGGCATCCCACAACTCCCAACGTGGGAAAACCTCCATGGCCTTGAGATTCTGCTCCGTTCATGAAGGGGCAGTCATGCACAGAAACTCCAAACTGAGCCAACGTCTGATCCTCGCCATGGCTTCAGATGCTTGAGATATTGGTTCAGATCTGCAGGGGGTACCTGCCGTGCCCTCAGCCTGAAGCCCAAATCAGGCTTGTGTTCTCAGACTTCTGTCCTCATACTCGTGGTCCAGAAGCCCTCAAGTTTAGCAATTCCGGACCAACAATGCAGCACTCTGCCTGCACTCTGGAAAAAATATCTTGCCTAATGAGGAGCCCAGGCACCTCAAATGAGGATAAACCTACACGGCATTCGACTGTACCCAAATTATATAGTATAACCTGGGCACTAATGCACTGTATGACACAATCTGAGCCAGAACCTCCTGACCAAAACCCAGGCAGCTGACTGTACACTGAGAATATCAGACCCGCCATGGCCTTAGGTCGTCATCTCTTCAGAACTGCGGTTTTTCAGGCTACAGAACCAAGACCTTATTTCCAACCACTGCCAAGGGTTGATAATGATGCAAAAATCAGAACACCTTCGCCATGGCAAGAGACCTTGTGATTGGCATGTTGTCCAAAGTTCAGTGTAGTTGAAACCAGTGTGGCCCTTGAGGCCCCGCCCATGCTCGCGTGCCACATTGGTCACAAACACACATTGTGACCCTCAGCCTGAGCCCAGTCCTCAATTAAGTCCATCAGTGGCTGGATGAAGAGACAGCATATGGGGCCTGCCATGCCCCTAGGCCCCAATTTTTAACCATAATTTGGGTTGTCCCTTCACTCTTTCCCAGGGTTCTGCTTTGGAATTCCTCTTTTTCAGACACCTGAGGTAATAAACCTGAAAGAAGACCTCCCATCCTACAGATTGACGAAAACAATGGGGCCGGTCCAAATCCACAGAGAGGAAGATTCGTCCATGACCCATGAGGCCTCCCCACATTCCACGGCCATCGTTGATACAAAATCCAGAGACAAAAGCCTGAGCAAGTGCCTCAGACTCGCTCTTTCTTCATATCCTGAAGAGTTCTTCTCATGGTTTGTAGATTGGGCTTGCCATACCTACGTCCCCAAACCTAAGTTGAGTTTGTGTTTTCAGACTTCTGTCCTCAAAGTCCTGGGCCACACACCCTCCAGGCTGGGGCCCCTGGAGCCACACATTAGGACTGTGCCTACCCAATCCATTGGAATTCTGCCCATTCCGATGTCCAAAATCGTACAAATTAGGAGAACTCTCCAAAGTACCCGAGGCCATCCCAATAGTGTAGGTCTCGGGGGACAAACAAGGGCGGTCTAACACCAGTTGAGCATCTACCTCCACTCATTCCATAGATGGATATCCCCAGAGAAGAAGATTGAACCAGACAGGACCCTAGGCCATAATCGGATCCATTGCTTTGGTTTACAGGCATGTCTCGTCAAAAGCCTGGATTCCAATACCAGCATAAGGGGTTTCCTGAGGCACCCATCAGAACAAATCTCGTCTCCTCAAGGAAACTTGTGCATGGGAGCTACGTCAAAAGCTTAGGAGAATACTTCAGGGTCCCGGTGCCACCGCCCCATTCCAAGGCCCTCATGGACACAAACACATATTAGCCCCATACTCAGGAAAGTCCATTTCAACTCAGCCATCCCGGTTGCTCCCGCAGAGCCATCCAATCTCAACTGTCCTGTTGCTAGGAGACCATTGGAATGCGAGGCGGGCTTCCCTGGCATCCATCCTCCAACGATGCTCTGGAGTCATTCCATATGGGATGTCCTGGAGCTGCCCAACAGGTCTCAATTGTCCCGCAGAAGGAATCCTTGAAGGGGGCATCCCACAACTCCCAACGTGGGAAAACCTCCATGGCCTTGAGTTTCTGCTCCGTTCATGAAGGGGCAGTCATGCACAGAAACTCCAAACTGAGCCAACGTCTGATCCTCGCCGTGACTTCAGATGCTTCAGATATTGGTTCAGATCTGCAGGGGGTACCTGCCGTGCCCTCGGCCTGTAGCCATGGTCTAGCTTGTGTTCTCAGACTTCTGTCCTCACATCTGTGGCCCAGAAGCCCTCAAGTTTGGCAATTCCGGAACCACAATGCAGCACTCTGCACGCCCTCTATAAATAATATCTTGAATAATGAGCTGCCCAGGCACCTCAAATGAGGATAAAACTTCACGGCACTCGACTCTACCCAAATTTTATAGCCTAACCTGGGCACTAAAGCACTGTCTGACACAACCTGAGCCAGAAACTCCTGAATAACACCCAGGAAGCTGACAGCACACTGAGCATATCAGACCCGCCATGGCCTTAGGTCGTCATCTCATCCCAACTGCGGTTTTTCAGGTTCAGAACCTAGGCCTTATCTCCAACCACTTCTCAGCGTTGAAAAAGATGCAGAAATCAGAACACCTTCCCCATGGCAAGAGACCTTGTGATTGGCATGATTTCCAAAGACCAGTGTAGTTGAAACCAGTGTGGCTCATGAGGCCCCGCCCATGTTCGCGGGCCACATTGGTCACAAACACATTGTGACCCTCAGCCGGAGCCCAGTCCTCAAGTAAGGCCTCTCAGTGGCTGGATGAAGAGACAGCATATTGGGCCTGCCCTGCCCCTAGGCCCCAAATTTTAACCATAGTTTTGGTTGTCCCCTCACTCTTCCCCAGGGCTCTGCTTTGGAATTCCTCTTTGGTTGGGACACCTGAGGTAACAAACCTGAAAGGAGACCTCCCATCCCACAGATTGACGAAAAACAATTGGGACCGGGCCAAATGCCAAGAGATGAAGATTCGTCCATGGCCCATTAGGCCTCCCCTCATTCCACGGCCATCGTTGACAAAAAATCCAGAGACCAAAGCCTGAGCAAGCGCCTCAGACTCGCTCTTTCTTCATAACCTAAAGACTTCTTCTCATGGTTTGTAGATTGGGCCTGCCATACCTACGTCCCCAAACCTAAGCTGAGTTTGTGTTTTCAGACTTCTGTCCTCAAAGTCCTGGGACACACCCTCCAGGCTGGGGCCCCTGGAGCCACACATTAGGACTGTGCCTACCCTATGTATGGTAATTCTGCCCATTCCATTGTCCAAAATTGTACAAATTAGGAGAACCCGCCAAAATCCCCGAGGCCATCCCAATACTAGGTCTCTGTGGACAAACAAGGTCGGTCTGACACCAGCTGAGCATCTACCTCCACTCATACCATAGATGGATGTCCCCAGAGAAGGAGATGGAACCAGACAGGACCCGAAGCCATAATCGGATCCATTACTTTGGTTTACAGGCATGAATCCACAAAATCATGGATTCCTATACCAGCATAGGGGGTTTCCTGAGGCACCCATCAGAAAAAACCTCGTCTCCACGAGGAAACTTGTGCATGGGACCTATGTCAAAATATTAGGAGAATACTTCAGAGTCCCGGTGCCACCGCCCCATTCCAAGGTCCTCATGGACACAAACACACATTAGGCCCCATGCACAGAAAAGTCCATTTCAACTCAGCCACCCCGGTTGCTCCCGCAGAGCCATCCGATATCAACTGTCTTGTTGCTAGGAGACAAATGGAATGCGAGGCGGGCTTCCCTGGCATCCATCCTAGAACGGTGCTCTAAAGTCATTCTATATGGGATGTGTTGGAGCTGCCAACATGTCTCAATTGTCCCGCAGAAGGAATCCTTGAAGAAGGCATCCCACAACTCCCAACGTGGGAAAACCTCCATGGCCTTGACATTCCTCTCCGTTCATGAAGGGGCAGTCATGCACAGAAACTACAACCTGAGCCAACGTCTGATTCTCGCCGTGACTTCAGAAGCATGAGATATTGGTTCAGATGTGCAGGGGGTACCTGCCTTGCCCTCGGCCTGAAGCCCAAGTCTAGATTGTGTTCTCAGACTTCAGTACTCACACTACTGAACCAGAAGCCCTCAAGTTTGGCAATTCCGGACACACAATCCAGCACTCTGCCTGCCCTCTAGAAAAAATATCTTGCCTAATGAGCTGCCAAGGCACCTCAAATGAGGATCAACCTACACGGCACTCAACTGTACCCAAATTATAGAGTCTAACCTGGGCACTAATGCACTGTCTGACACAACCTGAGCCCGAACCTCCTGACCAACAACCAGGCAGCTGACCACACACTGAGCACATCAGACCCACCATGGCCTTAGGTCTTCATCTCTTCCCAACAGCGGTTTTCAGGACTCAGAACCTAGACCTTATCTCCAACCACTACCCAGGGTTGAAAATGATGCAGAAATCAGAACTCCTTCGCCATGGCAAGAGACCTTGTGATTGGCATGTTGTCCAGAGTTCAGTGTAGTTGAAACCAGTGTGGCCCATGGGGCCCCGCCCATGCTTGCGGGCCACATTGGTCACAAACACACATTGTGACCCTCAGCCTGAGCCCAGTACTCATGTAAGGCCTCTCAGTGGCTGGATGATAAGACAGCCTATTGGGCCTGCCATGCCCCTTGGCCCCAATTTTTAACCATAATTTGGGTTGTCCCTTCACTCTTCCCCAGGTCTCTGCTTTGGAATTCCTCTTTGGTTGGGACACCTGAGTTAACAAACCTGAAAGGAGACCTCCCATCCCACAGATTGACGAAAAACAATTGGGACCGGGCGAAATCCACAGAGAGGAAGATTCGTCCATGGCCCATGAGGCCTCCCCACATTCCACGGCCATCGTTGACAAAAAATCCAGAGACCAAAGCCTGAGCAAGCGCCTGAGACTCGCTCTTTCTTCATATCCTGAAGAGTTCTACTCATGGTTTGTAGCTTGGGCCTGCCATACCTACGTCCCCAAACCTAAGCTGAGTTTGTGTTTTCAGACTTCTGTCCTCAAAGTCCTGGGCCACACACCCTCCAGGCTGGGGCCCCTAGAGCCACACATTAGGACTGTGCCTACCCCATGCATGGGAATTCTGCCCATTCCATTGTCCAAAATTGTACAAATTAGTAGAACCCTCCAAAGTCCCGGAGGCCATCCCAATATGTAGGTCTCAGTGGAAAAACAAGGGCGGTCTGACACCAGCTGAGCATCTACCTCCACTCATACCATAGATGGATTTCCCCAGAGAAGGAGATGGAACCAGACAGGACCCTAGGCCATAATCGGATCCATTGCTTTGGTTTACAGGCATGTCTCCTCAAAATCCTGGATTCCAATAACAGCATATGGGGTTTCCTGAGGCACCCATCAGAAAAAATCTCGTCTCCACGAGGAAACTTGTGCATGGGACCTATGTAAAAATCTTAGGAGAATACTTGAGATCCCCGGTACACCGCCCCATTCCAAGGTCCTCATGGACAGAAACACACAATAGTTCCATGCTCAGTATATTCCATTTCAAATCAGCCACCACGGGTGCTCCTGCAGAGCCATCCATTCTCAACTGTCTTGTTGCTAGGAGACAATTGGAATGCGAGGCGGGCTTCCCTGGATCCATCCTCGAACGGTGCTCTGGAGTCATTCCATATGGAATGATTTAGAACTGCCCAACAGGTCTCCATTGTCCCAGAGAAGGAAAACTTGAGGAGGTATCCCACAACTCCCAACGTGGGAAAACCTCCATGGCCTTGACATTCCTCTCCGTTCATGAAGGGGCAGTCATGCACAGAAACTACAACCTGAGCCAACGTCTGATTATCGCCGTGACTCTAGATGCATGAGATATTAGTTCAGAGGTGTAGGGGGTACCTGCCTTGCCCGCAGCCTGAAGCCCAAGTCTAGCTTGTGTTCTCAGACTTCTGTCCTCACACTACTGGCCCAGAAGCCCTCCAGTTTGGCAATTCCGGACCCACAATTCAGCACTCTGCCTGCCCTCTAGAAAAAAATATCTTGCCTAATGAGCTGCCCAGGCACCACAAATGAGGATCAACCTACACGGCACTCGACTGTACCCAAATTATAGAGTCTAACCTGGGCACTAATGCACTGTCTGACACAACCTGAGCCCGAACCTCCTGACTAACAACCAGGCAGCTGACCGCACACTGAGCACATCAGACCCACCATGGCCTAAGGTCATCATCTCTTCCCAACTGCGCTTTTCAGGCTTCCGAACCTAGGCCTTTTCTCCAACCACTGCCCAAGGTTGAAAATGATGCAGAAATCAGAACTCCTTCCCCATGCCAAGAGACCTTGTGTTTGGCCTGTTGTCCAAAGTTCTGTGTAGTTGAAACCAGTGTGGCCCATGAGGCCCCGCCCATGCTTCTGAGCCACATTGGTCACAAACACACATTGTGACCCTCAGCCTGAACCCAGTCCTCAAGTAAGGCCTCTCAGTGGCTGGATGAAGAGACAGCATATGGGGCCTGCCATGCCCCTAGGCCCCAAATTTTAACCATAGTTTGGGTTGTCCCTTCACTCTTCCCCAGGTCTCTGCTTTGGAATTCCTCTTTGGTTGTGACACCTGAGTTAACAAACCTGAAAGGAGACCATCCATTCCACAGATTGACGAAAAACAATTGGGACTGGGCCAAATCCACAGAGAGGAAGACTCGTCCATGGCCCATGAGGCCTCCCCTCATTCCACGGCCATCGTTGACACAAAATCCAGAGACCAAACTTGAGCAAGCGCCTCAGACTCGCTCTTTCTTCATATCCTGAAGAGTTCTTCTCATGGTTTGTATTTGGGCCTGCCATACCTACGTCCCCAAACCTAAGCTGAGTTTGTGTTTTCAGACTTCTGTCCTCAAAGTCCTGGGCCACACACCCTCCAGGCTGGGTCCCCTGGAACCAAACATTAGGACTGTGCCTACCCCATGCATGGGAATTCTGCCCATTCCATTGTCGAAAATTTTATAAATTAGGAGAGCCCTCCAAAGTCCCCAAGGCCATCCCAATATGTAGGTCTCTGTGGACAAACAAGGGCGGTCTGACACCACCTGAGCATCTACCTCCACTCAGACCATAGATGGATGTCCCAAGAGAAGGAGATGGAACCAGACAGGACCCTAGGCCATAATCGGATCCATTGCTTTGGTTTACAGGCATGTCTCCTGAAAAACCTGGATTCCAATACCAGCATAGGGCGTTTCCTGAGGCACCCATCAGAAAACTTCTAGTCTCCATGAGGAAACTTGTGCATGGGACCTATGTCAAAATCTTAGGAGAATACTTCAGAGTCCTGGTGCCACCGCCCCATTCCAAGGTCCTAATGGACACAAACACACATTAGGCCCCATATTCAGGAAAGTCCATTTCAACTCAGCCACCCCGGTTGCTCCCGCAGAGCCATCTGATCTCAACTGTCTTGTTGCTAGTAGACAATTGGAATGCGAAGCGGGCTTCCCTTGCATCCATCCTCGAACGGTGCTCTGGAGTCATTCCATATTGGATGTGTTGGAGCTGCCAACAGGTCTCAATTGTTCCGCAGAAGGAATCCTTGAAAGGGGCATCCCACAACTCCCAACGTGGGAAAACCTCCATGGCCTTGGCATACCTCTCCGTTCATGAAGGGGCAGTCATGCACAGAAACTACAACCTGAGCCAACGTCTGATCCTCGCCGTGACTTCAGATGCATGAGATATTGGTTCAGATGTGCAGGGGATAACTGCCTTGCCCGCGGCCTGAAGCCCAAGTCTAGCTTGTGTTCTCAGACTTCTGTACTCACACTACTGGCCCAGAAGCCCTCAAGTTTTCCAATTCCGGGCCCACAATGCAGCACTCTGCCTGCCCTCTAGAAAAAATATCTTGCCTAATGAGCTGCCCAGGCACCTCAAATGAGGATCAACCTTCATGGCACTCGACTGTACCCAAATTATAGAGTCTAACCTGGCCACTAATGCACTGTCTGACACAACCTGATCCCGAACCTCCTGACCAACAACCAGGCAGCTGACCGCACACTGAGCACATCAGACCCACCATGGCCTTAGGTCATCATCTCTTCCCAACTGCGGTTTTCAGGCTTCTGAACCTAGACCTTAACTCCAACCACTGCCCAGGGTTGAATATGATGCAGAAATCAGAACTCCTTCCCCATGGCAAGAGACCTTGTGATTGGCATATTGTCCAAAGTTCAGTGTAGTTGAAACCAGTGTGGCCCATGAGGCCCCGCCCATGCTTGTGGGCCACATTGTTCACAAACACACATTGTGACCCTCAGCCTGAGCCCAGTCCTCAAGTAAGTCCTCTCAGTGGCTGGATGAAGAGACAGCATATGAGGCCTGCCATGCCCCTAGGCCCCAAATTTTAACCATAGTTTGGGTTGTCCCTTCACTCTTCCCCAGGGCTCTGCTTTGGAATTCCTCTTTGGTTGGGACACCTGAGGTAACAAACCTGAAAGGAGACCTCCCATCCCACAGATTGACGAAAAACAATTGGGACCGGGCCAAATACACAGAGAGGTATATTCGTCCATGGCCCATGAGGCCTCCCCACATTCCACGGCCATCGTTGACACAAAATCCAGAGACCAAAGCCTGAGCAAGTCCCTCAGACTCGCTCTTTCTTCATAGCCTGAAGAGTTCTTCTCATGGTTTGTAGATTGGGCTTGCCATACCTACGTCCCCAAACCTAAGCTGAGTTTGTGTTATCAGACGTCTGTCCTCAAAGTCTTGGACCACACACCCTCCAGGCTGGGGCCACTGGAGTGACACATTAGGACTGTGCCTACCCCATGCATGGGAATTCTGCCCATTCCATTGTCCAAAATTGTACAAATTAGGAGAACCCTCCAAAATCCCCGAGGCCATACCAATATGTACGTCTCAGTGGACAAACAAGGGCGGTCTGAAACCAGCTGAGCATCTACCTCCACTCATACCATAGATGGATGTCCCCAGAGAAGGATATGGTACCAGACAGGACCCTAGGCCATAATCGGATCCATTGCTTTGGTTTACAGGCATGTCTCCTCAAAAGCCTGGATTCCAATACCAGCATAGGGGGTTTCCTGAGGCACCTATCAGAAAAAATCTCGTCTCCACGAGGAAACTTGTGCATGGGACTTATGTCAAAATCTTAGGAGAATACTTCAGAGTCCCGGTGCCACCGCTCCATTCCAAGGTCCTCATGGACACAAACACACATTAGGCCCCATGCTTAGGAAAGTCCATTTCACTCAGCAACCCCGGTTGCTCCCGCAGAGCCATCTGATCTCAACTGTCTTTTTGCTAGGAGACAATTGGAATGCGAGGCGGGCTTCCCTGGCATTCATCCTCCAACGGTGCTCTGGAGTCATTCCATACGGGATGTTTTGGAGCTGCCCAACAGGTCTCAATTGTCCCGCAGAAGGAATCCTTGAAGGGGGCATCCCACAACTCCCAACGTGGGAAAACCTCCATGGCCTTCAGATTACTCTCCGTTCATGAAGGGGCAGTCATGCACAGAAACTACAACCTGAGCCAACGTCTGATCCTCGACGTGACTTCAGATGCATGAGATATTGGTTCAGATGTGCAAGGGGTACCTGCCTTACCCTCGGCCTGAAGTCAAAGTCTAGCTTGTGTTCTCAGATTTCTGTACTCACACTACTGGCCCAGAAGCCCTCAAGTTTTCCAATTCCGGACCCACAATGCAGCACTCTGCCTGCCCTCTAGAAAAAATATCTTGCCTAATGAGCTGCTCAGGCACCTCAAATGAGGATCAACCTACACGGCACTCGACTCTACCCAAATTATATGGTCTGACCTGGGCAATAATGCACTTTCTGACACAACCTGTGCCCGAAATTGCTGACCAACAACCAGGCAGCTGACCGCACACTGAGCACATCAGACCAACCATGGCCTTAGGTCATCATCTCTTCCCAACTGCGGTTTTCAGGCTTCCGAACCTAGACCTTAACTCCAACCACTGCCCAGGGTTGAATATGATGCAGAAATCAGAACTCCTTCCCCATGGCAAGAGACCTTGTGATTGGCATATTGTCCAAAGTTCAGTGTAGTTGAAACCAGTGTGGCCCATGAGGCCCCGCCCATGCTTGTGGGCCACATTGTTCACAAACACACATTGTGACCCTCAGCCTGAGCCCAGTCCTCAAGTAAGTCCTCTCAGTGGCTGGATGAAGAGACAGCATATGAGGCCTGCCATGCCCCTAGGCCCCAAATTTTAACCATAGTTTGGGTTGTCCCTTCACTCTTCCCCAGGGCTCTGCTTTGGAATTCCTCTTTGGTTGGGACACCTGAGGTAACAAACCTGAAAGGAGACCTCCCATCCCACAGATTGACGAAAAACAATTGGGACCGGGCCAAATACACAGAGAGGTAGATTCGTCCATGGCCCATGAGGCCTCCCCACATTCCACGGCCATCGTTGACACAAAATCCAGAGACCAAAGCCTGAGCAAGTCCCTCAGACTCGCTCTTTCTTCATAGCCTGAAGAGTTCTTCTCATGGTTTGTAGATTGGGCTTGCCATACCTACATCCCCAAACCTAAGCTGAGTTTGTGTTATCAGACTTCTGTCCTCAAAGTCTTGGACCACACACCCTCCAGGCTGGGGCCACTGGAGTGACACATTCGGACTGTGCCTACCCCATGCATGGGAATTCTGCCCATTCCATTGTCCAAAATTGTACAAATTAGGAGAACCCTCCAAAATCTCCGAGGCCATACCAATATGTACGTCTCAGTGGACAAACAAGGGCGGTCTGAACCAGCTGAGCATCTACCTCCACTCATACCATAGATGGATGTCCCCAGAGAAGGATATGGTACCAGACAGGACCCTAGGCCATAATCGGATACATTGCTTTGGTTTACAGGCATGTCTCCTCAAAAGCCTGGATTCCAATACCAGCATAGGGGGTTTCCTGAGGCACCTATCAGAAAAAATCTCGTCTCCACGAGGAAACTTGTGCATGGGACTTATGTCAAAATCTTAGGAGAATACTTCAGAGTCCCGGTGCCACCGCTCCATTCCATGGTCCTCATGGACACAAACACACATTAGGCCCCATGCTTAGGAAAGTCCATTTCACTCAGCAACCCCGGTTGTTCCCGCAGAGCCATCTGATCTCAACTGTCTTTTTGCTAGGAGACAATTGGAATGCGAGGCGGGCTTCCCTGGCATTCATCCTCCAACGGTGCTCTGGAGTCATTCCATACGGGATGTTTTGGAGCTGCCCAACAGGTCTCAATTGTCCCGCAGAAGGAATCCTTGAAGGGGGCATCCCACAACTCCCAACGTGGGAAAACCTCCATGGCCTTCAGATTACTCTCCGTTCATGAAGGGGCAGTCATGCACAGAAACTACAACCTGAGCCAATGTCTGATCCTCGACGTGACTTCAGATGCATGAGATATTGGTTCAGATGTGCAAGGGGTACCTGCCTTACCCTCGGCCTGAAGTCAAAGTCTAGCTTGTGTTCTCAGATTTCTGTACTCACACTACTGGCCCAGAAGCCCTCAAGTTTTCCAATTCCGGACCCACAATGCAGCACTCTGCCTGCCCTCTAGAAAAAATATCTTGCCTAATGAGCTGCTCAGGCACCTCAAATGAGGATCAACCTACACGGCACTCGACTCTACCCAAATTATATGGTCTGACCTGGGCAATAATGCACTTTCTGACACAACCTGTGCCCGAAATTGCTGACCAACAACCAGGCAGCTGACCGCACACTGAGCACATCAGACCAACCATGGCCTTAGGTCATCATCTCTTCCCAACTGCGGTTTTCAGGCTTCCGAACCTAGACCTTAACTCCAACCACTGCCCAGGGTTGAATATGATGCAGAAATCAGAACTCCTTCCCCATGGCAAGAGACCTTGTGATTGGCATATTTTCCAAAGTTCAGTGTAGTTGAAACCAGTGTGGCCCATGAGGCCCCGCCCATGCTTGTGGGCCACATTGTTCACAAACACACATTGTGACCCTCAGCCTGAGCCCAGTCCTCAAGTAAGTCCTCTCAGAGGCTGGATGAAGAGACAGCATATGAGGCCTGCCATGCCCCTAGGCCCCAAATTTTAACCATAGTTTGGGTTGTCCCTTCACTCTTCCCCAGGGCTCTGCTTTGGAATTCCTCTTTGGTTGGGACACCTGAGGTAACAAACCTGAAAGGAGACCTCCCATCCCACAGATTGACGAAAAACAATTGGGACCGGGCCAAATACACAGAGAGGTAGATTCGTCCATGGCCCATGAGGCCTCCCCACATTCCACGGCCATCGTTGACACAAAATCCAGAGACCAAAGCCTGAGCAAGTCCCTCAGACTCGCTCTTTCTTCATAGCCTGAAGAGTTCTTCTCATGGTTTGTAGATTGGGCTTGCCATACCTACATCCCCAAACCTAAGCTGAGTTTGTGTTATCAGACTTCTGTCCTCAAAGTCTTGGACCACACACCCTCCAGGCTGGGGCCACTGGAGTGACACATTAGGACTGTGCCTACCCCATGCATGGGAATTCTGCCCATTCCATTGTCCAAAATTGTACAAATTAGGAGATCCCTCCAAATTCCCCGAGGCCATCCCAATATGTAGGCCTCTGTGGACAAACAAGGGCGGTCTGACACCAGCTGAGCATCTACCTCCACTCATACCATAGATGGATGTCCCCAGAGAAGGAGATGGAACCAGACAGGACCCTAGGCCATAATCGGATCCATTGCTTTGGTTTACAGGCATGTCTCCTCAAAATCCTGGATTCCGATGCCAGCATAGGGGGTTTCCTGAGGCACCCATCAGAAAAAATCTCATCTCCACGAGAAAACTTGTGCATGGGACCTATGTCAAAATATTAGGAGAATACTTCAGAGTCCCGGTGCCACCGCCCCATTCCAAGGTCCTCATGGGCACAAACACACATTAGGCCCCATGCTCAGGAATGTCCATTTCAACTCAGCCAACCCGGTTGTCCCGCAGAGCCATCCAATCTCGACTGTCTTGTTGCTGGAGACAATTGGAATTCGAGGCGGGCTTCCCTGGCATCCATCCTCGAACGGTGCTCTGGAGTCATTCCGTATGGGTTTTTGGAGCTGCCCAACATGTCTCAATTGTCCCGCAGAAGGAATTCTTGAAGGGGGCATCCCACAACTCCCAACGTGGGAAAACCTCCATGGCCTTGAGATTCCACTCCGTTCATGAAGGGGCAGTCATGCACAGAAACTACAACCTGAGCCAACGTCTGATCCTCGCCGTGACTTCAGATGCATGAGATATTAGCTCAGATGTGCAGGGGGTACCTGCCTTGCCCTCGTTAAGCCAAGTCTAGCTTGTGTTCTCAGACTTCTGTCCTCTCACAACTGGCCCAGAAGCCCTCAAGTTTGGCAATTCCCGACCCAGAATGCAGCACTCTGCCTGCCCTCTAGAAAAAATATCTTGCCTAATGAGCTGCCCAGGCTCCTCAAATGAGGATCAACCTACACGGCACTCGACTCTACCCAAATAATATAGTCTAACCTGCGCACAAATGCACTGTCTGACACAACCTGAGCCCGAACCTCCTGACCAAAAACCAGGCAGCTGACCACACACTGAGCACATCAGACCCACCATGGCCTTAGGACATCATCTCTTGCCAACTGCGGTTTTCAGGATTCAGAACCTAGACCTTATCTCCAACCACTACCCAGGGTTGAAAATGATGAAGTAATCAGAACTCCTTCCCCATGGCAAGAGTCCTTGTGATTGGCATGTTTTCCAAAGTTCAGTGTAGATGAAACCAGTGTGGCCCATGAGGCCCCGCCCATGCTTGTGGGCCACATTGTTCACAAACACACATTGTGACCCTCAGCCTGAGCCCAGT
This sequence comes from Mustela nivalis, assembly GCF_964662115.1. Classification (NCBI taxonomy): domain Eukaryota; kingdom Metazoa; phylum Chordata; class Mammalia; order Carnivora; family Mustelidae; genus Mustela; species Mustela nivalis. The sequence goes on along the minus strand of NW_028134338.1, from coordinate 44,735 downwards.
CCTCAAGTAAGTCCTCTCAGTGGCTGGATGAAGAGACAGCATATGAGGCCTGCCATGCCCCTAGGCCCCAAATTTTAACCATAGTTTGGGTTGTCCCTTCACTCTTCCCCAGGGCTCTGCTTTGGAATTCCTCTTTGGTTGGGACACCTGAGGTAACAAACCTGAAAGGAGACCTCCCATCCCACAGATTGACGAAAAACAATTGGGACCGGGCCAAATACACAGAGAGGTATATTCGTCCATGGCCCATGAGGCCTCCCCACATTCCACGGCCATCGTTGACACAAAATCCAGAGACCAAAGCCTGAGCAAGTCCCTCAGACTCGCTCTTTCTTCATAGCCTGAAGAGTTCTTCTCATGGTTTGTAGATTGGGCTTGCCATACCTACGTCCCCAAACCTAAGCTGAGTTTGTGTTATCAGACGTCTGTCCTCAAAGTCTTGGACCACACACCCTCCAGGCTGGGGCCACTGGAGTGACACATTAGGACTGTGCCTACCCCATGCATGGGAATTCTGCCCATTCCATTGTCCAAAATTGTACAAATTAGGAGAACCCTCCAAAATCCCCGAGGCCATACCAATATGTACGTCTCAGTGGACAAACAAGGGCGGTCTGAAACCAGCTGAGCATCTACCTCCACTCATACCATAGATGGATGTCCCCAGAGAAGGATATGGTACCAGACAGGACCCTAGGCCATAATCGGATCCATTGCTTTGGTTTACAGGCATGTCTCCTCAAAAGCCTGGATTCCAATACCAGCATAGGGGGTTTCCTGAGGCACCTATCAGAAAAAATCTCGTCTCCACGAGGAAACTTGTGCATGGGACTTATGTCAAAATCTTAGGAGAATACTTCAGAGTCCCGGTGCCACCGCTCCATTCCAAGGTCCTCATGGACACAAACACACATTAGGCCCCATGCTTAGGAAAGTCCATTTCACTCAGCAACCCCGGTTGCTCCCGCAGAGCCATCTGATCTCAACTGTCTTTTTGCTAGGAGACAATTGGAATGCGAGGCGGGCTTCCCTGGCATTCATCCTCCAACGGTGCTCTGGAGTCATTCCATACGGGATGTTTTGGAGCTGCCCAACAGGTCTCAATTGTCCCGCAGAAGGAATCCTTGAAGGGGGCATCCCACAACTCCCAACGTGGGAAAACCTCCATGGCCTTCAGATTACTCTCCGTTCATGAAGGGGCAGTCATGCACAGAAACTACAACCTGAGCCAACGTCTGATCCTCGACGTGACTTCAGATGCATGAGATATTGGTTCAGATGTGCAAGGGGTACCTGCCTTACCCTCGGCCTGAAGTCAAAGTCTAGCTTGTGTTCTCAGATTTCTGTACTCACACTACTGGCCCAGAAGCCCTCAAGTTTTCCAATTCCGGACCCACAATGCAGCACTCTGCCTGCCCTCTAGAAAAAATATCTTGCCTAATGAGCTGCTCAGGCACCTCAAATGAGGATCAACCTACACGGCACTCGACTCTACCCAAATTATATGGTCTGACCTGGGCAATAATGCACTTTCTGACACAACCTGTGCCCGAAATTGCTGACCAACAACCAGGCAGCTGACCGCACACTGAGCACATCAGACCAACCATGGCCTTAGGTCATCATCTCTTCCCAACTGCGGTTTTCAGGCTTCCGAACCTAGACCTTAACTCCAACCACTGCCCAGGGTTGAATATGATGCAGAAATCAGAACTCCTTCCCCATGGCAAGAGACCTTGTGATTGGCATATTGTCCAAAGTTCAGTGTAGTTGAAACCAGTGTGGCCCATGAGGCCCCGCCCATGCTTGTGGGCCACATTGTTCACAAACACACATTGTGACCCTCAGCCTGAGCCCAGTCCTCAAGTAAGTCCTCTCAGTGGCTGGATGAAGAGACAGCATATGAGGCCTGCCATGCCCCTAGGCCCCAAATTTTAACCATAGTTTGGGTTGTCCCTTCACTCTTCCCCAGGGCTCTGCTTTGGAATTCCTCTTTGGTTGGGACACCTGAGGTAACAAACCTGAAAGGAGACCTCCCATCCCACAGATTGACGAAAAACAATTGGGACCGGGCCAAATACACAGAGAGGTAGATTCGTCCATGGCCCATGAGGCCTCCCCACATTCCACGGCCATCGTTGACACAAAATCCAGAGACCAAAGCCTGAGCAAGTCCCTCAGACTCGCTCTTTCTTCATAGCCTGAAGAGTTCTTCTCATGGTTTGTAGATTGGGCTTGCCATACCTACATCCCCAAACCTAAGCTGAGTTTGTGTTATCAGACTTCTGTCCTCAAAGTCTTGGACCACACACCCTCCAGGCTGGGGCCACTGGAGTGACACATTCGGACTGTGCCTACCCCATGCATGGGAATTCTGCCCATTCCATTGTCCAAAATTGTACAAATTAGGAGAACCCTCCAAAATCTCCGAGGCCATACCAATATGTACGTCTCAGTGGACAAACAAGGGCGGTCTGAACCAGCTGAGCATCTACCTCCACTCATACCATAGATGGATGTCCCCAGAGAAGGATATGGTACCAGACAGGACCCTAGGCCATAATCGGATACATTGCTTTGGTTTACAGGCATGTCTCCTCAAAAGCCTGGATTCCAATACCAGCATAGGGGGTTTCCTGAGGCACCTATCAGAAAAAATCTCGTCTCCACGAGGAAACTTGTGCATGGGACTTATGTCAAAATCTTAGGAGAATACTTCAGAGTCCCAGTGCCACCGCTCCATTCCATGGTCCTCATGGACACAAACACACATTAGGCCCCATGCTTAGGAAAGTCCATTTCACTCAGCAACCCCGGTTGTTCCCGCAGAGCCATCTGATCTCAACTGTCTTTTTGCTAGGAGACAATTGGAATGCGAGGCGGGCTTCCCTGGCATTCATCCTCCAACGGTGCTCTGGAGTCATTCCATACGGGATGTTTTGGAGCTGCCCAACAGGTCTCAATTGTCCCGCAGAAGGAATCCTTGAAGGGGGCATCCCACAACTCCCAACGTGGGAAAACCTCCATGGCCTTCAGATTACTCTCCGTTCATGAAGGGGCAGTCATGCACAGAAACTACAACCTGAGCCAATGTCTGATCCTCGACGTGACTTCAGATGCATGAGATATTGGTTCAGATGTGCAAGGGGTACCTGCCTTACCCTCGGCCTGAAGTCAAAGTCTAGCTTGTGTTCTCAGATTTCTGTACTCACACTACTGGCCCAGAAGCCCTCAAGTTTTCCAATTCCGGACCCACAATGCAGCACTCTGCCTGCCCTCTAGAAAAAATATCTTGCCTAATGAGCTGCTCAGGCACCTCAAATGAGGATCAACCTACACGGCACTCGACTCTACCCAAATTATATGGTCTGACCTGGGCAATAATGCACTTTCTGACACAACCTGTGCCCGAAATTGCTGACCAACAACCAGGCAGCTGACCGCACACTGAGCACATCAGACCAACCATGGCCTTAGGTCATCATCTCTTCCCAACTGCGGTTTTCAGGCTTCCGAACCTAGACCTTAACTCCAACCACTGCCCAGGGTTGAATATGATGCAGAAATCAGAACTCCTTCCCCATGGCAAGAGACCTTGTGATTGGCATATTGTCCAAAGTTCAGTGTAGTTGAAACCAGTGTGGCCCATGAGGCCCCGCCCATGCTTGTGGGCCACATTGTTCACAAACACACATTGTGACCCTCAGCCTGAGCCCAGTCCTCAAGTAAGTCCTCTCAGTGGCTGGATGAAGAGACAGCATATGAGGCCTGCCATGCCCCTAGGCCCCAAATTTTAACCATAGTTTGGGTTGTCCCTTCACTCTTCCCCAGGGCTCTGCTTTGGAATTCCTCTTTGGTTGGGACACCTGAGGTAACAAACCTGAAAGGAGACCTCCCATCCCACAGATTGACGAAAAACAATTGGGACCGGGCCAAATACACAGAGAGGTAGATTCGTCCATGGCCCATGAGGCCTCCCCACATTCCACGGCCATCGTTGACACAAAATCCAGAGACCAAAGCCTGAGCAAGTCCCTCAGACTCGCTCTTTCTTCATAGCCTGAAGAGTTCTTCTCATGGTTTGTAGATTGGGCTTGCCATACCTACATCCCCAAACCTAAGCTGAGTTTGTGTTATCAGACTTCTGTCCTCAAAGTCTTGGACCACACACCCTCCAGGCTGGGGCCACTGGAGTGACACATTAGGACTGTGCCTACCCCATGCATGGGAATTCTGCCCATTCCATTGTCCAAAATTGTACAAATTAGGAGATCCCTCCAAATTCCCCGAGGCCATCCCAATATGTAGGCCTCTGTGGACAAACAAGGGCGGTCTGACACCAGCTGAGCATCTACCTCCACTCATACCATAGATGGATGTCCCCAGAGAAGGAGATGGAACCAGACAGGACCCTAGGCCATAATCGGATCCATTGCTTTGGTTTACAGGCATGTCTCCTCAAAATCCTGGATTCCGATGCCAGCATAGGGGGTTTCCTGAGGCACCCATCAGAAAAAATCTCATCTCCACGAGAAAACTTGTGCATGGGACCTATGTCAAAATATTAGGAGAATACTTCAGAGTCCCGGTGCCACCGCCCCATTCCAAGGTCCTCATGGGCACAAACACACATTAGGCCCCATGCTCAGGAATGTCCATTTCAACTCAGCCAACCCGGTTGTCCCGCAGAGCCATCCAATCTCAACTGTCTTGTTGCTGGAGACAATTGGAATTCGAGGCGGGCTTCCCTGGCATCCATCCTCGAACGGTGCCCTGGAGTCATTCCGTATGGGTTTTTGGAGCTGCCCAACAGGTCTCAATTGTCCCGCAGAAGGAATTCTTGAAGGGGGCATCCCACAACTCCCAACGTGGGAAAACCTCCATGGCCTTGAGATTCCACTCCGTTCATGAAGGGGCAGTCATGCACAGAAACTACAACCTGAGCCAACGTCTGATCCTCGCCGTGACTTCAGATGCATGAGATATTAGCTCAGATGTGCAGGGGGTACCTGCCTTGCCCTCGTTAAGCCAAGTCTAGCTTGTGTTCTCAGACTTCTGTCCTCTCACAACTGGCCCAGAAGCCCTCAAGTTTGGCAATTCCCGACCCAGAATGCAGCACTCTGCCTGCCCTCTAGAAAAAATATCTTGCCTAATGAGCTGCCCAGGCTCCTCAAATGAGGATCAACCTACACGGCACTCGACTCTACCCAAATAATATAGTCTAACCTGCGCACAAATGCACTGTCTGACACAACCTGAGCCCGAACCTCCTGACCAAAAACCAGGCAGCTGACCACACACTGAGCACATCAGACCCACCATGGCCTTAGGACATCATCTCTTGCCAACTGCGGTTTTCAGGATTCAGAACCTAGACCTTATCTCCAACCACTACCCAGGGTTGAAAATGATGAAGTAATCAGAACTCCTTCCCCATGGCAAGAGTCCTTGTGATTGGCATGTTTTCCAAAGTTCAGTGTAGATGAAACCAGTGTGGCCCATGAGGCCCCGCACAAGCTCGCGGGCCACATTGGTCACAAACACACATTGTGACCCTCAGCATGAGCCCAGTCCTCAAGTAAGGCCTCTCAGTTGCTGGATGAAGAGATAGCATATGGGGACTGCCATGCCCCTAGGCCCCAAATTTTACCCATAATTTGGGTTGTCCCTTCACTCTTCCCCAGGTCTCTGCTTTGGAATTCCTCTTTGGTTGGGAAACCTGAGGTAACAAACCTGAAAGGAGACCTCCCATCCCACAGATTGACGAAAAATAATTTGGACCGGGCCAAATCCACAGAGAGGAAGATTCGTCCATGGCCCATGAGGTCTCCCCACATTCCACGGCCATTGTTGACACAAAATCCAGAGACCAAAGCCTGAGCAAGAGCCTCAGACTCGCTCTTTCTTCATATCCTGAAGAGTTCTTCTCATGGTTTGTAGATTGGGCCTGCCATACCTACGTCCCCAAACCTAAGCTGAGTTTGTGTTTTCAGACTTCTGTCCTCAAAGTCTTGGGCCACACATCCTCCAGGCTGGGGACCCTGGAGCCACACATTAGGACTGTGCCTACCCCATTATTGGGAATTCTGCCCATTCCATTGTCCAAAGTTGTACAAATTCGGAGAACCCTCCAAAGTCTCCGAGGCCATACCAATATGTACGTCTCAGTGGACAAACAAGGGCGGTCTGACACCAGCTGAGCATCTACCTCCACTCATACCATAGATGGATGTCCCCAGAGAAGGATATGGTACCAGACAGGACCCTAGGCCATAATCGGATCCATTGCTTTGGTTTGCAGGCATGTCTCCTCAAAAGCCTGGATTCCAATACCAGTATAGGGAGTTTCCTGAGGCACCTATCAGAAAAAATCTCGTCTCCACGAGGATACTTGTGTATGGGACTTATGTCAAAATCTTAGGAGAATAATTCAGAATCCCGGTGCCACCGCTCCATTCCAAGGTCCTCATGGACACAAACACACTTTAGGCCCCATGCTTAGGTAATTCCATTTCACTCAGACACCCCGGTTGTTCTCGCAGAGCCATCCGATCTCAACTCTCTTGATGCTAGGAGACAATTGGAATGCGTGGCGGGCTTCCCTGGCATCCATCCTCCAACGGTGCTCTGGAGTCATTCCATATGGGATGTTTTGGAGCTGCCCAACAGGTCTCAATTGTCCCGCAGAAGGAATCCTTGTAGGGTGCATCACACAACTCCCAACGTGGGAAATCCTCCATGGCCTTCAGATTCCTCTCTGTTCATGAAGGGTCTGTCATGCACAGAAACTTCAACCTGAGCCAACGTATGTTCCTCCTCGTGACTTCAGATGCTTGAGATATTGTTTCAGATCAGCAGGGGGTACCTGCCGTGCCCTCGGCCTGAAGCCCTGGTCTAGCTTGTTTCTCAGACTTCTGTCCTCACACTCGTGGCCCTGAGCCCTCACGTTTGGCAATTCCGGACCCACAATGCAGCACTCTTCCTGCCCTCTAGAAAAAATATCTTGCCTAATGAGCTGCCCAGGCACCTCAAATAAGGATAAAACTTCACAGCACTCGACTCTACCCAAATTATATAGACTAACCTGGGCACTAATGCACTGTCTGACACAACCTGAGCCAGAAACTCCTGAATAACACCCAGGAAGCTGACCGTACACTGAGCATATCAGACCCGCCATGGCCTTAGGTCGTCATCACTTCCCAACTGTGGTTTTTCAGGTTCAGAACCTAGGCCTTATCTCCAACCACTGCCCAGGGTTGAAAATGATGCAGAAATCAGAACACCTTCCCCATGTCATGAGACCTTGTGATTGGCATGTTTTCCAAAGTCCAGTGTAGTTGAAACCAGTGTGGCACATGAGGCCCCGCCCATGCTCTCGGGCCACATTGGTCACAAACACATATTGTGACCCTCAGCCTGAGCACAGTCCTCAAGTAAGGCCTCTAAGTGGCTGGATGAAGAGACAGCATATTGGGCCTGCCATGCCCCTAGGCCCCAATTTTTAACCATAGTTTGGGTTGTTCCTTCATGCTTCCCCAGGGCTCTGCTTTGGAATTCCTCTTTTGTTCAGACACCTGAGGTAATAAACCTCAAAGGAGACCTCACATCCAACAGTTTGACGAAAAACAATTGGGAACGGTTCAAATCCACAGAGAGGAAGATTCATTCATGGCCCATGAGGCCCCCCCACATTCCACGGCCATCGTTGATACAACGTCCAGATCAAAAGCCTGAGCAAGTGCCTCAGACTCGCTCGTTCTTCATATCCTGAAGAGTTCTTCTATGGTTTTTAGATTGGGCCTGCCATACCTACGTCCCCAAACCTAATCTGAGTTTGTGTTTTCAGACTTCTGTCCTCAAAGTCCTGGGCCACACTCCCTCCAGGCTGGGGCCCATTGAGCCACACATTAGGACTGTGACTACCCAATCCATGGCAATTCCACGCATTCCATTGTCCAAAATCGTACAAATTAGGAGAACTCTCCAAAGTCCCGAGGCCATCCCAATAGTGTAGGTCTCCGGGGACAAACAAGGGCGGTCTGACACCAGGTGAGCATCTACCTGCACTCATTCCATAGATAGATATCCCCAGATAAGAAGATTGAACCAAACAGGACCCTAGGCCATAATCGGATCAATTGCTTTGGTTTATAGGCATGTCTCCTCAAAAGCCTGGATTCCAATACCAGCATAAGGGGTTTACTGAGGCACCCATCAGAACAAATTTCGTCTCCAAAAGGAAACTTGTGCATGGGAGCTATGTCAAAAGCTTAGGAGAATACTTCAGGGTCCCGGTACCACCACCCAATTCCAAGGCCCTCATGGACACAAACACACATTAGACCCCACCGTCAGGAAAGTCAATTTCAACTCAGCCACACCCAGTTGCTCCCGCAGAGCCATCCGATCTCAACTGTCTTGTTGCTAGGAGACAATTGTAATGCGAGGCGGGCTTCCCTGGCATCCATCCTCCAACGGTGCTCTGGAGTCATTCCATATGGGATGTCCTGGCGCTGCCCAACAGGTCTCAGTTGTCCCGCAGAAGGAATTTTTGAAGGGGGCATCCCACAACTCCCAACGTGGGAAAACCTCCATGGCCTTGAGATTCCGCTCCGTTTATGAAGGGGCAGTCATGCACACAAACTCCAACCTGAGCCAGGGTCTGATCCTCGCCATGACTTCGGATGCTTGAGATATTGGTTCAGATCTGCAGGTGGTACCTTCCGTGCCCTCGGCCTGAGGCCCAAGTCTAGCTTGTGTTCTCAGACTTCTGTCCTCACACTCCGGGCCCAGAAGCCCTCAAGTTTGGCAATTCCGGACCCACAATGCAGCAATCTGCCTGCCCTCTAGAAAAAATATCATGCCTAATGAGCAGCCCAGGCACCTCAAATGAGGATACACCTACACGGCACTCGACTATACCCAAATTATATAGTCTAACCTGGGCACTAATGCACTCTCTGACAACCTGTGCCGGAACCACCTGACCAAACCCAGGCAGCTGACTGCACACTGAGCATATCAGACCCGCCATGGCCTTAGGTCGTCATCTCTTCCCAACTGCGGTTTTTCAGGTTCAGAACCTAGGCCTTATCTCCAACCACTGCCCAGGGTTGAAAATGATGCAGAAATCAGAACACCTTCCCCATGGCAAGAGACCGTATGATTGACATGTTGTCCAAAGTCCAGTGTAGTTGAAACCAGTGTGGCCCATGAGGCCCCGCCCATGCTCTCGGGCCACATTGGTCACAAACACACATTGTGACCCTCAGCCTGAGCACAGTCCTCAAGTAAGGCCTCTAAGTGGCTGGATGAAGAGACAGCATATTGGGCCTGCCATGCCCCTAGGCCCCAATTTTTAACCATAGATTGGGTTGTTCCTTCATGCTTTCCCAGGGCTCTGCTTTGGAATTCCTCTTTTGTTCAGACACCTGAAGTAATAAACCTGAAAGACCTCACATCCCACAGATTGACGAAAAACAATTGGGACCGGTCCAAATCCACAGAGAGGAAGATTCGTCCATGACCCATGAGGCCTCCCCATATTCCACGGCCATCGTTGATACAAAATCCAGTGACAAAAGCCTGAGCAAGTGCCTCAGACTCGCTCTTTCTTCATATCCTGAAGAGTTCTTCTCATGGTTTGTAGCTTGGCCCTGCCATACCAACGTCCCCAAACCTAAGCTGAGTTTGTGTTTTCAGACTTCTGTCCTCAAAGTCCTGGGCCACACACCCTCCAGGCGGGGCCCCCTGGAGCCACACATTAGGACTGTGCCTACCCAATCCATGGAAATTCTGCCCAATCGATTGTCCCAAATCGTACAAATTAGGAGAACTCTCAAAAGTCCCCGAGGCCATCCCCATAGTGTAGGTCTCCGGGGTCAAACAATGGTGGTCTGACACCAGGTGAGCATCTACCTCCACACATTCCATAGATGGATATCCCCAGAGAAGAAGATTGAACCAGACAGGACCCTAGGCCATAATAGGATCCATTACTTTGGTTTACAAGCATGTCTCCTCAAAAGCCTGGAGTCCAATACCAGCATAGGGGGTTTCCTGAGGCACCCATCAGAACAAATTTCGTCTCCACAAGGAAACTTGTGAATGGGATCTACGTCAAAAGCTTAGGAGAATACTTCAGGGTCCCGGTGCCACCGCTTCATTCCAAGGTCTCCATAGACACAAAAGCACATTAGGACCCATCCACAGGAGAGTCCACTTAAACTCAGCCTCCTAAGTTGCTCCCCGAGATCCAGCAGATCTAAATGTCTGGTTGCTTGGAGACAATGGGAATGCGAGGTGGGCTACCCAGCAATCCATCCTTAGAACTCTGCTCAGAATAATGGCCTGGCCCCAAACAACAGGTCTCAATTGTCCTGCAGAAGACTCTTTGCAGTTTGTAGCTGCTCACAACTCCCATCGTGGGTAAACCCCCATGGCTCGTGATGCCCCCCCTTCATGAAGCGGCCATCAGGGACAGAAACTCCAACCTGAGCGATCGTCTGATCCTCGCCCTGACTTCAGATGCACGAGATATGGATTCAGGTCTGTAGATTGTGCCGCCATGTCCCCACCCAGAAACCGAAGCCTAGCTTGTGTTTTCAGACTTCTGTCCTCAGACTACTGGCCCACAAGCCCTCCAGTTTGGCAATCCAGAACTACAATGCAGCACTCTGCCTGCCCCCCAGAAGAAAAACATTGCCCTCTGGGGCTACCCAGTAACCCCTAATGAGGATCAACCTGTACCTACCTTGGCTGTACCCCAAATACATAGGCTGACCAGGGCACTAATGCCTTTTCTGACACAGCCTGAGCCTGGACCTCCTGGCCCCACCCAGACAGGTGGCCGCAGACTGAGCACATAAAGGCTCCATGGCCTTAGGTCGTCATCTGTTCCCAACCTCGGTTTTCAGGCTTCAGAACCTAGACCTTATCTACAATCACTGCCCAGGGTTGAACGTGATGCAGAAATCAGAACTCCTTCCCCATGGCAAGAAACCTTGTGGTTGGCATGTTTTCCAACGTTCAGTGTAGTTGAAACCAGAGTGGCCCATGAGGCCCCGCCCATACTCGCTGGCCATATGGGTCCCAAACACTCATTGTGACTCTCAGCCTGAGCCCAGTCCTCAAGTAAGGCCTCTCAGTGGCTGGATGAAGAGATAGCATATTGGGCTTGCCATGCCCCTAGGCCCCAATTTTTAACCATAGTTCGGGTTGTCCCTTCAGTCTTCCCCACGGCTTTGCTTTGGAATTCCTTTTTTGGTGGGACACATGAGGTAACAAAACTGAAAGGAGTCCTCCCATCCCACAGATTGACCAAAAACAATTGGGAATCGGGCCGAATCCTCAGAGAGGAAGATTCGTCCATGGCCCATGAGGCCTCCCCGACATTCCACGGCCACCGCTGATACAAAATCCAGAGACAAAAGACTGAGCAAGCGCCTCAGATTCGCACTTTCTTCATATCCTGAATACTTTTTCTCATGGACTGTAGAGTGGGCCTGCCATACCTACGTCCCCAAACCTAAGCTGAGTTTGTGTTTTCAGACTTCTGTCCTCAACTCCTAGGCCACACTCCCTCAATGCTGGGGCCCCTGTAGCCACACATTAGGACTGTGCCTACCAATCCATGGGAATTCTGCCCATTCCATTGTCCAAAATTGTACAAATTAAGAGAAACCGCCAAATCCCTGAGGCCATCCCAATAATGTAGGTCGCCCGGGACAAACAAGGGCGGTCTGACAACAGCTGAGCATCTACCTCCACTCATACCATAGATGGATGTCCCCAGAGAAGAAGATTGAACCAGACGGGACCCTAGGCCATAATAGGATCCATTGCTTTGGTTTACAGGCATGTCTCCTCAAAAGCCTGATTCCAATACGAGCATAGAGGTTTTCCTGAGGCACCCATCATAACTCATCTCGTCTCCACAAGGAAACCTGTGCATGGATGCTATGTCAGAAGCTTAGGAGAGTACTTCAGGGTCCTGAGGCCACGACCCCAATCCAAGGCCCTCAGGGACACAAAAACCCATTAGGACCCAACCTCAGGAAAGTCCATTTCAACTCAGCCACCCCGGTTGCTCCCGCAGAGCCATCAGATCTAAACTGTCTTGTTGCTATGAGACAATTGGAATGCGAGGCGGGCTTCCCAGGCATCCATCCTCGCATGAGCTCTGGAGTCATTCCATCTGGGATGTCCTGGAGCTGTCCAACAGATCTCAATTGTCCCGCAGAAGGAATCCTTGAAAGGGGCACCCCACAACTCCCAACGTGGGAAAACCTCAATGGCCTTGAGATGCCGCTCCCTTCATGAAGCGTCCGTCATGCACAGAAACTACAACCTGAGCCAACGTCTGATCCTCGCCCTGACTTCAGATGCATGAGATATTGGTTCAGAGCTGAAGGGGTTCCAGCCGTGTCCTCGCCCTGAAACCCAGTCTAGCTTCCTTCTCAGACTTCCATCCTCACACGCCTGGCCCCGAAGCCCTCAAGTTTGGCAATTCCGGACACACTAGAAAAAAATTATTGCCTCATGAGCTTCCTAGGCACCTTAAATGAGAATAAACCTACACAGCACTCGACTTTACCCAAGTTATATAGTCTAACCTGTGCACTAAAGCACTGTCGGACACAACCTGAGCCCGGACCTCCTGACCAACCCCCAGAAAGCTGACCGCACACTGAGCACATAAGACCCGCCATGGACTTAGGTCATCATCTCTTCCCTACCTCAGTTTTCAGGCTTCAGAACCGAGACCTTATCTCCAATCACTGCCCAGGGGTGAGTGTGATGCAGAAATTAGAACTCCTCCTTACCCATGGCAAGAACCCTTGTGGTTGGCACGTTGTCCAAAGTTCAGTGTAGCAGAAACCAGCATTCACCCTGAGGCCCCGCCCATTCTTGAGTGCGACGAGGGCATACACACGCATTGTGACCCTCAGCATGAGTCCTGTCCTCTAGTAAGTCCTCTCAGTGGCTGCACCATTAGATGTCATAATGGGCTTGACATGTCCCTAGGCCCCAATTTTTAACCAGATTTCTGATTGTCCGGTTGCCCCTCCCCAGGGCTCTACTCTGGAATCCCTCATTTGGTGGGTCACCTGAGGTTAAAAAATAAAATAACAAAAACAAAAAAACGGAATTCTTCCATCACACAGAATGACCCCAAACACTTTGGACGGGGCCAAACCACCAGAGAGTAAGACTCGTCCATTTCCCATGAAGTCACCCAGAAATTTCATCACCATGAGTGAAACGATATCCAGAGACAAAAACTTGAGCAAGAGCCTCCCACTCGCCCTTTTTTCAAATCCCGAAGAGTTCTCCTCATGGTCTGTAGATCAATCCTGCCATACGTACAACCCGAAACATAAGCCGAGGTTGTGTTTTCAGACAACTGTACAAACAGCCCTAGCCTACACAACCTACAGGCTCAGGCCCCTTTTGCAAACACCTGAGGACTGTACTTGCCATCTCCAAGGGAATTGTGTGTGCCCATTCCAATGGCCACAACCCTTTTAATAGGATAAACCTCCAAAAACCCTGATCCATCGCACTAGTGCCGGCTTCCCAGGAAATACAGAGGCAATCTGAGCCCTTCTGAGCACCTACATGCACTCAGACCCATAGAGAGATCTCCCCAGAGGTAAAAAGGAAAGACCGGGTTCCTAGGCACTAATCAGATCCATTGCTATGTTTTCCAGGCATCTCTCCTCAGAGGCCTGGATTTCAAAACCAGCATATGGCTGTTTCTTGACTCACCCATCAGAAAACATCTCATCTACACATGGGAAACTTGCACGTTGGAGCTGTGTCAAAGCCTCTGTGTAGGAGAACCCTTCAGGGCACCATTCCAAGGTCTTTATAGACACAAAAGCATATTAGGACCCATCCGCAGGAGAGTCCATTTCAACTCAGCCTCCTCGGTTGCTCCCCCAGATCCAGCAGATCTAACCGGTCTTGTTGCTAGGAGACAATTGGAATGCGAGGTGGGCTACCCAGCCATCCATCCTTAGAACCCAGCTCAGAATCATGGCCTTGAGCCAAACAACAGGTCTCAATTGTCCTGCAGAAGACTCTTTGCAGTTTGGAGCTGCTCACACCTCCTAACGTGGGAAAACCCCCATGGCCTCGTGATGCCCCCCCTTCGTGAAGGGGCCATCAGGTTCAGAAACTCCAACCTGAGCGATCGTCTGATCTTCGCCTTGACTTCAGATGCACGAGATCTCGATTCAAGTCTGTAGATTGTGCCTGCCATGGCCTCACCTAGAAACCGAAGCCTGGCTTGTGTTCTCAGACTTCTGTCCTCAGACTACTGGCCCACAAGCCCTCCAGTTTGGCAATCCAGAACTACAATGCAGCACTCTGCCTGCCCTCTAGAAAAAAATTATTGCCTCATGAGCTTCCTAGGCACCTTAAATGAGAATAAACCTACACAGCACTCGACTTTACCCAAGTTATATAGTCTAACCTGTGCACTAAAGCACTGTCGGACACAACCTGAGCCCGGACCTCCTGACCAACCCCCAGAAAGCTGACCGCACACTGAGCACATAAGACCCGCCATGGACTTAGGTCATCATCTCTTCCCTACCTCAGTTTTCAGGCTTCAGAACCGAGACCTTATCTCCAATCACTGCCCAGGGGTGAGTGTGATGCAGAAATCAGAACTCCTCCTTACCCATGGCAAGAACCCTTGTGGTTGGCACGTTGTCCAAAGTTCAGTGTAGCAGAAACCAGCATTCACCCTGAGGCCCCGCCCATTCTTGAGTGCGACGAGGGCATACACACGCATTGTGACCCTCAGCATGAGTCCTGTCCTCTAGTAAGTCCTCTCAGTGGCTGCACCATTAGATGTCATAATGGGCTTGACATGTCCCTAGGCCCCAATTTTTAACCAGATTTCTGATTGTCCGGTTGCCCCTCCCCAGGGCTCTACTCTGGAATCCCTCATTTGGTGGGTCACCTGAGGTTAAAAAATAAAATAACAAAAACAAAAAAACGGAATTCTTCCATCACACAGAATGACCCCAAACACTTTGGACGGGGCCAAACCACCAGAGAGTAAGACTCGTCCATTTCCCATGAAGTCACCCAGAAATTTCATCACCATGAGTGAAACGATATCCAGAGACAAAAACTTGAGCAAGAGCCTCCCACTCGCCCTTTTTTCAAATCCCGAAGAGTTCTCCTCATGGTCTGTAGATCAATCCTGCCATACGTACAACCCGAAACATAAGCCGAGGTTGTGTTTTCAGACAACTGTACAAACAGCCCTAGCCTACACAACCTACAGGCTCAGGCCCCTTTTGCAAACACCTGAGGACTGTACTTGCCATCTCCAAGGGAATTGTGTGTGCCCATTCCAATGGCCACAACCCTTTTAATAGGATAAACCTCCAAAAACCCTGATCCATCGCACTAGTGCCGGCTTCCCAGGAAATACAGAGGCAATCTGAGCCCTTCTGAGCACCTACATGCACTCAGACCCATAGAGAGATCTCCCCAGAGGTAAAAAGGAAAGACCGGGTTCCTAGGCACTAATCAGATCCATTGCTATGTTTTCCAGGCATCTCTCCTCAGAGGCCTGGATTTCAAAACCAGCATATGGCTGTTTCTTGACTCACCCATCAGAAAACATCTCATCTACACATGGGAAACTTGCACGTTGGAGCTGTGTCAAAGCCTCTGTGTAGGAGAACCCTTCAGGGCACCATTCCAAGGTCTTTATAGACACAAAAGCATATTAGGACCCATCCGCAGGAGAGTCCATTTCAACTCAGCCTCCTCGGTTGCTCCCCCAGATCCAGCAGATCTAACCGGTCTTGTTGCTAGGAGACAATTGGAATGCGAGGTGGGCTACCCAGCCATCCATCCTTAGAACCCAGCTCAGAATCATGGCCTTGAGCCAAACAACAGGTCTCAATTGTCCTGCAGAAGACTCTTTGCAGTTTGGAGCTGCTCACACCTCCTAACGTGGGAAAACCCCCATGGCCTCGTGATGCCCCCCCTTCGTGAAGGGGCCATCAGGTTCAGAAACTCCAACCTGAGCGATCGTCTGATCTTCGCCTTGACTTCAGATGCACGAGATCTCGATTCAAGTCTGTAGATTGTGCCTGCCATGGCCTCACCTAGAAACCGAAGCCTGGCTTGTGTTCTCAGACTTCTGTCCTCAGACTACTGGCCCACAAGCCCTCCAGTTTGGCAATCCAGAACTACAATGCAGCACTCTGCCTGCCCTCCAGAAGAAAAACATTGCCCTCAGGGGCTACAAAGTAACCCCAAATGAGGATCAACCTACACCTACCTTGGCTGTACCCCCAATATATAGGCTGACCAGGGCACTAATGCCCTTTCTGACACAGCCTGAGCCTGGAACATTTAGCCCCACCCAGACAGCTGGCCGCACACTGAGCATATGGAGCCGCCATGGCCTTAGATCTTCATCTCTTCCCAACCTCAGTTTTCAGGCTTCAGAACCTAGACCTTATCTCCAATCACTGCCCAGGGTTGAAGCGGATGCAGAAATCAGAACTCCTTCCCCATGGCAAGAAACCTTGTGGTTGGCATGTTGTCCAACGTTCAGTGTAGTTGAAACCAGTTTGGCCCATAAGGCCCGCCCATGGTCGCGGGCCACATGGGTCCCAATCACACTTTGTGACTCTCAGCCTGAGCCCAGTCCTCAAGTAAGGCCTCTCAGTGGCGGAATGAAGAGATAGCATATTGGGCTTGCCATGCCCCAGGCCCCAATTTTTAACCATAGTTCGGGTTGTCCCTTCAGTCTTCCCCACGGCTTTTCTTTGGAATTCCTCTTTTGGTGGGACACCTGAGGTAACAAAGCTGAAAGGAGTCCTCCCATCCCACAGATTGACGAAAAACAATTGGGAATCGGTCCAAATCCTCACAGAGGAAGATTCGCCCATGGCCCATGAGGCTTCCTCGACATTCCACGACCGCGCTGATACAAAATCCAGAGACAAAAGCCTGAGCAAGTGCCTCAGATTCGCACTTTCTTCATATCCTGAAGAATTATTCTCATGGTTTACAGATCTGGCCTGCCATATGTCCGTCCCCAAACCTAACCTGAGTTTGTGTTTTCAGACTTCTGTCCTGGGCCACACACCCTCCCGGCTGGGGCCCCTGGAGCCACACATTATGACTGTGCCTACCAATCCATGGGAATTCTGCCCATTCCATTGTCCAAAATTGTACAAATTAAGAGAAACCGCCAAATCCCTGAGGCCATCCCAATAGTGTAGGTCGCCCGGGACAAAAAAGGGCGGTCTGACACCAGCTGAGCATCTACCTCCACTCATACCATAGATGGATGTCCCCAGAGAAGAAGATTGAACCAGACGGAACCCTAGGCCATAATAGGATCCATTGCTTTGGTTTACAGGCATGTCTCCTCAAAAGCCTGATTCCAATACGAGCATAGGGGTTTTCCTGAGGCACCCATCAGATCTCATCTCGTCTCCACAAGGAAACCTGTGCATGGGAGCTATGTCAGAAGCTTAGGAGAGTACTTCATGGTCCCGGGGCCACCACCCCATTCCAAGGCCCTCAGGGACACAAAAACCCATTAGGACCCATTCTCAGGAAAGTCCATTTCAACTCAGCCGCCCCGGTTGCTCCCGCAGAGCCATCAGATCTAAACTGTCTTGTTGCTATGAGACAATTGGAATGCGAGGCGGGCTTCCAAGTCATCCGTCCTCGCATGGTGTTCTGGAGTCATTCCATCTGGGATGTCTGGAGCTGTTCAACAGGTCTCAACTGTCCCGCAGAAGGAATCCTTGAAGGGGGCATCCCACAACTCCCAACGTGGGAAAACCTCAATGGCCTCGAGATTCCGCTCCCTTCATGAAACCTCCGTCATGCACAGAAACTCCAACCTGAGCCAACATCTGATCCTCGCTCTGACTTCAGATGAATGAGATATTGATTCAGAGCTGCAGGGGGTACCTGGGGTGCCCTCGCCCTGAAACCCAAGTCTAGCTTTCTTCTCAGACTTCCGTCCTCACACCCCTGGCCCCGAAGCCCTCAATTTTGGCAATTCCGGAACCACAATGCAGCACTCTGCCTGCCCTCTAGAAAAAAATTATTGCCTCATGATCTTCCCAGGCACCTTAAATGAGGATTAACCTACACAGCACTCTACTTTACCCAAGTTATATAGTCTAACCTGTGCACTAAAGCACTGTCGGACACAACCTGAGCCCGGACCTCCTGAACAACCCCCAGAAAGTTGACCGCACAGTTAGCACATAAGACCCGCCATGGCCTTAGGTCATCATCTCTTCCCTACCTCTGTTTTCAGGCTTCAGAACCGAGACATTATCTCCAATCACTGCCCAGGGGTGAGTGTGATGCAGAAATCAGAACTCCTCCTTACCCATGGCAAGAAACCTTGTGGTTGGCACGTTGTCCAACGTTCAGTGTAGGAGAAACCAGCATTCACCGTGAGACCCCGCCCATTCTTGAGTGCGACGAGGGCATAAACACGCATTGTGACCCTCAGCATGAGTACTGTCCTCTAGTAAGTCCTCTCAGTGGCTGGACCATAAGATGTCATAATGGGCTTGACATGTCCCTAGGCCCCAATTTTTAACCAGATTTCTGATTATCCGGTTGCCCCTCCCAAGGGCTCTACTCTGGAATCCCTCATTTGGTGGGTCACCTGAGGTTAAAAAAGAAAACAACAACAACAACAACAAAAAAAAAAACGGAATTCTTCCATCACACAGAATGATCCCAAACACTTTGGACGGGACAAACCACCAGAGAGTAAGATCGTCCATTTCCTATGAAGTCACCCAGAAATGTCAGCACCATGTGTGACACGATGTCCAGAGACAAAAACTTGAGCAAGAGCCTCACACTCGTCCTTTTTTCAAATACCGAAGTGTTCTCCTCATGGTCTGTAGATCAGTCCTGCCATACCTATGACCCGAAACCAAAGCCGAGGTTGTGTTTTCAGACAACAGTCCAAACAGCCCTGGCCTACAAAACCTACAGGCTCAGGCCCCTGGAGCCAAACCTGAGGACTGTACTTGCCCTCTCCAAGGATATTGTGTGTGCCCATTCCAATGGCCACATCCCTTCTAATAGGATAAACCTCCAAAGTCCCTGATCCATCCCAATAGTGGTGGCTTCCCAGGAAAAACAGGGGCAATCTGAGCCCATCTGAGCACCTACCTGCACTTAGACCCATAGACAGATGTGCCCAGAGGAAAAAAGGAAAGAACAGGCCCCTAGGCACTTATCAGAACCATTGCTTTGGTTTCCAGACATCTCTCCTCAGAGGCCTGGATTTCACAACCAGCATATGGCTGTTCTTGACTCACCCATCAGAAAACATCTCATCTACACATGGGAAACTTGCACGTTGGAGCTGTGTCAAAGCCCCTGTTTAGGAGAACGTTCAGGACCCCAGTGCCACCACTTCATTCCAAGGTCTCAATAGAAACAAAAGACATTAGGACCAATCCCCGGAGAGTCCATTTCAACTCAGCATCCTCGGTCTCTCCCGATCCAGCAGATCTAACCTGTCTTGTTGCTAGGAGACAATTGGAATGCGAGGTGGGCTACCCAGCCATCCATCTTTAGAACCCTGCTCAGAATCATTGGCCTGGAGCCAAACAACAGGTCTCAATTGTCCTGCAGAATTCTCTGCACTTTGGAGCTTCTCAAACTCCCATCGTGGGAAAACCCCCATGGCATCGTGATGCCCCCCCTTCATGAAGGGGCCATCAGGTTCAGAAACTCCAACCTGAACGATCGTCTCATCCTCGCCCTACTTCAGATGCACGAGATCTCGATTCAGGTCTGTAGATTGTGCCTGCCATGGCCTCACCCAGATACCAAAGCCTAGCTTGTGTTCCCTGACTTCTGTCCTCAGACTACTGGCCCACAAGCCCTCCAGTTTGGCAATCCAGAACTACAATGCAGCACTCTTCCTGCCGTCCAGAAGAAAAACATTGCCCTCAGGGGCTACACAGTAATCCCAAATGAGGATCAACCTGCACCTACCTTGGCTGTACCCCAAATGTATAGGCTGACCAGGGCACTAATGCCCGTTCTGACACATCCTGAGCCTGGAACTCCTGGCCCCACCCAGGCAGTTGGCCGCACACTGAGCACATCGAGCCGCCATGGCCTTAGGTCGTCATCTCTTTCCAACCTCGGTTTTCAGGCTTCAGATCCTAGACCTTATCTCCAATCACTGCCCAGGATTGAACGTGATGCAGAAATCAGGACTCCTTCCCCATGGCAAGAAACCTTGTGGTTGGCATGTTGACCAACGTTCAGTGTAGTTGAAACCAGAGTGGCCCATGAGGCCCCGCCCATGCTCGCGGGCCACATGGGTCCCAAACACACATTGTGACCCTCAGCCTGAGCTCAGTCCTCAAGTAAGGCTTCTCAGTGGGTGGATGAAGATATAGCATTTTGGGCTTGCCATGCCCCTAGGCCCCAATTTTTAACCATAGTTCGGGTAGTCCCTTCAGTCTTCCCCACGGTTTGCTTTGGAATTCTTCTTTTGGTGGGACACCTGAGGTAACAAAACTGAAAGGAGTCCCCCCATCCCACAGATTGACGAAAAACAATTGGGAATCGGGCCAAATCCTCAGAGAGGAAGATTCGTCCATGGCCCATGAGGCCTCTCCGACATTCCACGGCCAGCGCTGATACAAAATCCAGAGACAAAAGCCTGAGCAAGCGCCTCAGATTCGCACTTTCTTCATATCCTGACGAAATCTTCTCATGGTTTGTAGATCGGGCATGCCATAGCTACGTCCCCAAACCTAAGCTGAGTTTGTGTTTTCAGACTTCTGTCCTCAAAGTCTTGGGCCACACACCCTCCAGGCTGGGGCCCCTGGCGCCACACATTAGGACTGTGCCTACCAATCCATGGGAATTCTGCCCATTCCATTGTCCAAAATTGTACAAATTAAGAGAAACCGCAAAATCCATGAGGCCATCCCAATTGTGTAGGTCGCCCGGGACAAACAAGGGCGGTCTGACACCAGCTGAGCATCTACGTCTACTCACACCATAGAGGGATGTCCCCAGAGAAGAAGATTGAACCAGACAGGAACCTAGGCCATAATAGGATCCATTGCTTTGGTTTACTGGCATGTGTCCTCAAAAGACTGATTCCAATATGAGCATAGGGGTTTTCCTGAGGCACCCATCAGAACTCATCTCGTCTCCACAAGGAAACTTGTGCATGGGAGCTATGTCAGAAGCTTAGGA
Source organism: Mustela nivalis (assembly GCF_964662115.1). Taxonomy (NCBI): domain Eukaryota; kingdom Metazoa; phylum Chordata; class Mammalia; order Carnivora; family Mustelidae; genus Mustela; species Mustela nivalis. Next base: position 23,471 of record NW_028134338.1, on the reverse strand, counting down.
GAGTACTTCAGGGTTCCGGTGCCACTGCCCCATTCCAAGACCCTCAGGGACACAAAACCCATTAAGACCCAACCTCAGGAAAGTCCATTTCAACACAACCACCCCGGTTGCTCCCGCAGAGCCATCAGATCTAAACTATCTTGTTGCAAGGAGAAAATTAGAATGCGAGGCGGGCTTCCCAGGCATCCATCCTCGTATGATGCTCTGTAGTCATTTCATATGGGATGTCCTGGAGCTGTCCAACAGGTCTCAATTGTCCTGCAGAAGGAATCCTTGAAGGGGGCATCCCACAACTCCCAACGTGGGAAAACCTCAATGGCCTCGAGATTCTGCTCCCTTCATGAAGCGGCCGTCATGCACAGAAACTCCAACCTGAACCAACGTCTGATCCTCGCCCTGACTTCAGATGCATGAGATATTGGTTCAGAGCTGCAGGTGGTACCTGCCGTGCTCTCGCCCTGAAACCCAAGTCTAGCTTTCTTCTCAGACTTCCGTCCTCACACCCCTGGCCCCGAATCCCTCAAGTTTGGCAATTCCGGACCTACAATGCAGCACACTGCCTGCGCTCTAGAAAAAAATTATTGCCTCATGAGCTTCCCAGGCACCTTAAATGAGGATAAACATACACAGCATTCTATTTACCAAAGTTATATAGTCTAACCTGTGCACTAAAGTACTGTCGGACACAAACTGAGCCGGACCTCCTGACCAACCCCCAGAAAGCTGACCGCACACTGAGCATATAAGACCTGCCATGACCTTAGGTCATCATCCATTCCCTACCTCAGTTTTCAACTTCAGAACTGCAACCTTATCTCCAATCACTGCCCAGGGGTGAGTGTGATGCAGAAATCAGAACTCCTCCTTACGCATGGCAAGAAACCTTGTGGTTGGCACGTTGTCCAACGTTCAGTGTAGGAGAAACCAGCATTCACCCTGAGGCCCCGCCCATTCTTGAGTGCGACGAGGGCATAAACACGCATTGTGACCCTCAGCATGAGTCCTGTACTCTAGTAAGTCCTCTCAGTGGCTGAACCATAAGATGTCATAATGGACTTGATATGTCCCTAGTCCCCAATTTTTAACCAGATTTCTGATTGTCCGGTTGCCCCTCCCTAGGGCTCTACTCTGGAATCCCTCATTAGGTGGGTCAACTGAGGTTAAAAAAGCAAACAACAACAACAAATAAACGGAATTCTTCCATCACACTGAATTACCCCAAACACTTTGGACGGGGCCAAACCACCAGAGAGTAAGACTCGTCCATTTCCCATGAAGTCACCCAGAAATTTCACCACCATGATTGACACGATATCCAGAGACAAAAACTTGAGCAAGGGCCTCACACTCGCCCTTTTTTCAAATCCCGAAGAGTTCTCCTCATGGTCTGTAGATCAGTCCTACCATACGTACGACCCGAAACATAAGCCGAGGTTTTGTTTTCAGACAACTGTCCAAAGAGAACTGTCCTACCCAACCTACAGGCTCAGGCCCCTGGAGCCAAACCTGAGGACTGTACTTGCTCTCTCCAAGGGATTTGTGTGTGCCCATTCCAATGGCCACAACCCTTCTAATTGGATAAACCTCCAAAGTCCCTGATCCATCGCACTAGTGCTGGCTTCCCAGGAAACACAGGGGCAATCTGAGCCCATCTGAGCACCTACCTGCACTCAGACCCATAGAGAGATATCCCCAGAGGTAAAAAGTAAAGACCGGGTCCCTAGGCACTAATCAGATCCATTGCTTTGTTTTCCATGCATCTCTCCTCAGAGGCCTGGATTTCAAAACCAGCATATGGCTGTTTCTTGACTCACCCATCAGGAAACATCTCATCTACACAAGGAACACTTGCACGTTGGAGCTGTGTTAAAGCCTCTGTGTAGGAGAACCCTTCAGGGCACCATTTCAAGGTCTCCTTAGACACAAAAGCACATTAGGACCCATCCACAGGAGAGTCCATTTCAACTCAGCCTCCTCGGTTGCTCCCCCAGATCCAGCAGATCTAACCTGTCTTGTTGCTAGGAGACAATTGGAATGCGAGGTGGGCTACCCAGCCATGCATCCTTAGAACCCTGCTCAGAATCATGGCCTGGGCCAAACAACAGGTCTCAATTGTCCTGCAGAAGACTCTTTGCAGTTTGGAGCTGCTCACACCTCCCATCGTGGGAAAACCCCCATGGCATCGAGATGCCCCCCCTTCATGAAGCGGCCATCAGGGACAGAAACTCCAACCTGAGCGATCGTCTGATCCTCGCCCTGACTTCAGATGCACGAGATCTCGATTCAGGTCTGTAGATTGTGCCTGCCATGGCCTCACCCAAAAACCGAAGCCTCAGAATTCTGTCCTCAGACTACTGGCCCACAAGCCCTCCAGTTTGGCAATCCAGAACTACAATGCAGCACTCTGCCTGCCCCCCAGAAGAAAAACATTGCCCTCTGGGGCTACCCAGTAACCCCAAATGAGGATCAACCTGCACCTACCTTGGCTGTACCACAAATACATAGGCTGACCAGGTCACTAATGCCCTTTCTGACACAGCCTGAGCCTGGAACTCCTGGCCCCACCCAGACAGCTGGCTGCACACTGAGCACATCGAGCCGCCATGGCCTTAGGTCGTCATCTCTTCCCAACCTCTTTTTTCATGCTTCTGAACCTAGACCTTATCTCCAATCACTGCCCGGGGTTGAACGTGATTCAGAAATCAGAACTCCTTCCCCATGGCAAGAAACCTTGTGGTTGGCATGTTGTCCAACGTTCAGTGTAGTTGAAACCAGTGTGGCCCATGAGGCCCCGCCCATGCTCGTGGACCACATGGGTCCCAATCACACATTGTGACTCTCAGCCTGAGCCCAGTCCTCAAATAAGGCCTCTCAGTGGCTGGATGAAGAGATAGCATATTGGGCTTCCATGCCCCTAGGCCCCAATTTTTAACCATATTTCAGGTTGTCCCTTCAGTCTTCCCCACGGCTTTGCTTTGGAATTCCTCTTTTGGTGGGACACCTGAGGTAACAAAACTGAAAGGAGTACTCTCATCCCACAGATTGACGAACAACAATTGGGAATCTGGCCAAATCCTCAGAGAGGATGATTTGTCCATGGCCCATGAGTCCTCCCCGACATTCCACGGCCAGCGCTGATAAAATATCCAGAGACAAAAGCCTGAGCAAGCGCCTCAGATTCGCACTTTCTTAATATCCTGAAGAGTTCTTCTCATGGTTTGTACATCGGGCCTGCCATACCTAAGTCCCTCAACCTAAGCTGAGTTTGTGTTTCCAGACTTCTGTCCTCAAAGTCCTGGGCCACACACCCTCCAGGCTGGGGCCCCTGGAGCCACACATTAGGACTGTGCCTACCAATCCATGGGAATTCTGCCCATTCCATTGTCCAAAATTGTACAAATTAAGAGAAACCGCCAAATCCCTGAGGCCATCCCAATAGTGTAGGTCGCCCGGGATAAACAAGGGCGGTCTGACACCAGCTGAGCATCTGCCAAAATCGTACCAATTAGGAGAAACCGCCAAATCCCTGAGGCCATTCCAATAGTGTAGGTCGCCCGGAACACACAAGGGCTGTCTGATACCAGCTGATAATCTACTTCCACTCATACCATAGATGGATATACCCAGAGAAGAAGATTGAACCAGACAGGACCCTAGGCCATAATAGGATCCATTGCTTTGGTTTACAGGCATGTCTCCTCAAAAGCCTGATTCCAATACGAGCATAGGGGTTTTCCTGAGGCACCCATCAGAACTCATCTTGTCTCCACAAGGAATCCTGTGCATGGGAGCTATGTCAAAAGCTTAGGAGAGTACTTCAGGGTTCCGGTGCCACTGCCCCATTCCAAGGCCCTCATGGACACAAAAATACATTAGGACCCATCCTAGGAAAGTCCATTTCAACTCAGCCACCCCGGTTGCTCCCGCAGAGCCATCAGATCTAAACTGTCTTGTTGCTAGGAGACAATTGGAAGCCCTGGGAGGCGGGCTTCCCAGGCATCCATCCTCGAACGGTGCTCTGGAGTCATTCCATGTGGGATATGCTGGAGCTGTCCAACATGTCTCCATTGTCCCGCAGAACGAATGCTTAAAGGGGGCATCCCACAACTCCCAACGTGGGAAAACCTCAATGGCCTCGAGATTCCGCTCCCTTCATGGTGCGGCCGTCATGCACGGAAACTACAACCTGAGCCAACGTCTGATCCTCGCCCTGAATTCAGATGCATGAGATATTGGTTCAGATCTGCAGGGGGTACCTGTCGTGCCCTCGCCCTGATTCCCAAGTCTAGCTTGTGTTCTCAGACTTCCGTCCTCACACTCCTGGCCCCGAAGCCCTCAAGTTTGGCAATTCCGGACCCACAATGCAGCACACTGCCTGCCCTTTAAAAAAAAAAAAAAGTATTGCCTCATGAGCTGCCCAGGCACCTTAAATGAGGATAAACCTACACAGCACTCGACTTTACCCAAATTATCTAGTCTAACCTGGGCACTAATGCACTGTTGGACACAGCCTGAGCCCAGACCTCCGGACCAACACCCAGAAAGCTCCCAGACCACCAAGCCACAGTAGGACTCATCTTCAGGAGAGTCCATTTCAACTCTCCCCTCTGGGTAGCTCACCCAGGAGCCCGCAGATTGAGCCTGCCTTGTCCTGACTAAAGAGTGGGAAAATGAGGTGGCGTTCCCAGGCATCCATGCTTAGACACATGCTCTCGAGTCTTTCCGTATGGGGCCTCCTGGAACCATCCAATAGCACTCGACTGTCGTGCAGAAGGAAACCTTGAGGTTTGGAGTAGTTTACAAATCCCATCGTAGGCAAACCTCCCTGGCCTCATGAAGCCCCCACACCCTTCAGGAAGAGGCCATGCTGGACAAAAACTCTAGCCTGAAACACCTCTCATAGTTGACATGACCTCAGTGCAGGAGATCTCGATTCAGCCTCTGCAGAGTGGGCCTGCCGTGCCCTCGGTCCCAAACCTCACGCTAGCTTGTGTTTTCAGACTTCCTTCCTCACAATCCTGGCAAACAAGCCCTCCGGACTAGGAACTCCAGAACCACAACCCAGCCCAGGGTCTGCCCAATGGAAGAAAAACGTTTCCCTGTGGGGCTCTCTCCAGAAAACCCAGATGAGGATCAACCTGCTCGGGCCTCGACGGTACCCGAACTGGATAGGCTGCACTGGGCACTTATGCTCTGTCTGACACAGCCTGAAGCCAGACGTCCAGACAGACAAGGAGACAGCTGGCCGCACACACAGCACTTCGGACACGCCATGGTCTTATGCCGTCACCTCTTTTTAACCTTGGTTTTCAGATATCTGAACCTAGACATTATATCAATTCTCCAACAGCTGGGTATCGGAAGCACAAAACAGAACTCCTCCTTCCCCGTGGCTGTAAAGCTTGCTCTTGGCATGGAGTCACACCTTCAGGGTGGGAGAAAACTTCATGGTCCCTGATGCCACGCCCAAACTTGAGTGCTGATGGGCACAAATTCACACTGTGACCTCAGCATGAGCCCCATGTCAAAGTAAGGCCTGTCAGGGCCTGGACCAAGAGGCGCATATGGGGCTTGCCAAGCCCCTATGCACCCAATCCTCACCAGTGTTTCAGTTTTCTAGTCGCCCCGCCTGTACCTGGGGCTCTGCTCTGGAATACCTTTCTTGGAGAGACACATGAGCCAGACAACACGACTCCACCCTTCCCACAAAATGACCCCAAAGTCTTGGGAGCTGGGACAAATCCCCAGAGAGGGATACTCGTCCACAGTCCCTGAGGCCACCCCTCCAATCCACGGCTATCCCGGACACAACATCCAGAGACAAAAGCCTGAAGGAACGCCTCCCACTCGCCCTTGTTTCAGAGGCCCAGGAGCTCCCTCTCGGGCTGTACATCTGGCCTGCCATACCCTAGGCGCCACTCATAAGCTGAGTTTGTGTTTTCAGACTTCTGTGCCCACAGCCTTGACCCACACAACCTCCAGGCTAGGGCCTCTGGAGCCACAGCGAAAGATTGTGCCTGCCCTCTCCAAGGCAAGTGTGCCCAATCCATTGACCACAACCCTACAGGTTAGGGAAAAGCTCCAAGGCCCCTGAGGCCATCAATAGTGTAAACCACCCTGGATTAAGAGGGGCTCTCTTACAACAGCGGAGCAACTATCTCCACTTAGACTCTCAGACAGTGTCCCCAGAGACAGAAGGTTGAAATGGACAGGCCCCCAGGCTCTAATCTGGACCTTAGCTTTGGTTTCTATGTGTCCGTCCTCAGAGGAATGTTTTCGAAGACCAGCACACGAGGCTTTTCTGAGGCACCAAACCAATCCTCTCTCGCCTCCACATGGGGAGCTTACTTACTGGGGATGTATCAAACCCTTCAGGTAGGAGAGTTCCGCAGGGCCACTGAACAACCAGCACATTCCAAGGTCTCCATGGACCCAAGCGCACATTATGACGCATCCTCAGGAGAGGCCATTTCACTCAGCCCCCTGGGTAGCGTGCCCCAGAGGCAGCAGATCAAACATATCTTGTGGCTAATGGCCAATGGGAATGCGAGGCATGCTGGACAGGGATCCATCCTTTGAACCGTGCTCTCCAGTCCTTCCGTATGGTATGTCCTGGAGCCATGCAACAGGACTCGAATGTCCCGCAGAAGGAAACCTTGTGGTTTGGGGCAACCTCCAATCTCAGCGTGGGTAAACTTCCTTGGCCTCATGAGGCCCCCGCTTCATGAAGGTGCCATCATGGACACATACTCCAGCCTCAGCCAACGTCTAATCCTCAGCCTGACTTCAGATGCAGGAGATGTTGATTCAGCCTCTGCAGAGTGGGCCTACTCTGCCCTTGGCTCCAATCCTCACTTTAGCTTGTGTTCCTAGACTTCCGTCCTCACACTCCTGGCTCACAAACCCTCCCTACTGGGAAATCTGGGGCCACAATGAAGTACTCTGCCTGCCTCCCAGGAGAAAAACTTTGTCTATGGTGCTGCCCAGAAACCCCAAATGAGGATCAAACTGCTTGGCCCTCGGCAACACCCCAATTGCATAGGCTACCTTAAACAGTGATGCTCTGTCGCAAATATCCTGAGACCAGACCTTCTAACAGACACCGACACAGCTGGCTGCACACCCAGCACATTGGACCCGCCACTGCCTTAGGCCACCATCCATTCCCAACCTCGGTTTTCAGTCATCGGAACCTAGACCTTATCTCCAATCCCTGCACAGGGGGGAACCTGATGCACAAGTCAGAACCCCTCCTTCCCCATGGCAAGAAACCTTGCTGCTTGCAGTGAGTCAAACCTTCAGTGTAGGCGAAAATGGCATGGCCCATGAGGCCACGCCCATGCGTGAGGCCTGCCTTCGGCACAAACACACATGGTGACCCTCAGCGTGAGTACCTTATTCAAGTAACACCTCTCAGTGACTGGACCAAGAGCCCACATATGTGGCTTGCCATGCCCATAGGCACGCAGGACTAACTAGATGGTGTGTATTCCAGTTGAGGGAACCCACTGATGTGCTCTAGAGGCCCTCTCCTGGAAGGTCCCCTGTGGCAGAAAACAGTACTCTTCCCTACCCACTGAATGAACCCAAACACTTGGGAGCTTGGACAATCCCCCGAGAGGAAGGCTCTTCCTCGGCCCCTGAAGCAACCCCTACACTGAACGGCCACTGTGAAAGCAACACCCAGAGACAAAAGCCTGAGCGACTGCCTCCCACTTGCCCTCCTTTGATATCCAGAGGATCTCCCCTCACGGACTGGAGATCAGGCCTGCCATTACCTTGGCCCCTACCAGAGCCAAGTTTGCTTTTTCAGACATCTGTCCCCACAGCCCTGGCAAACACAGCCTCTAGGCTGAGTTTCCTGGAGCCATACCACAGGACCGTGCCTGCTCTCTCCTGGGATACTCTGTCCATTCATTTGGCCACACACCTCCAGAATATGAGAAACCTCAAGGCCCCCGAGGACATCCCACTACCGGGAGCCTCCCTGTACACACAGGGGCCTTCGGACACAAGCTGAGCTGCTACCTCCATGAAGGCATGCACACAGATGTAAACAGAGATAGAAGGTTGAGCTGGACAGGCCCTTAGGCCCTAATCTCAACTCTTGCTTTGGTGTCCAGGTGTCACTCCTCAGAGGCTTTGGTTCGAAGAACAGGATATGGGGCTTTCCTGAGGCACTGAAAAGAACTCCTCTCGTCTCCACATGGGAAGCTTCCTTATTGGAGCCGTGTCAAACACCTCAGGTTGGAGAATCCTGCAGAGTCCCTGAGCCACCTCCACATTCCTAGGTCTCCCAGACCACCAAGCCACAGTAGGACTCATCTTCAGGAGAGTCCATTTCAACTCTCCCCTCTGGGTAGCTCACCCAGGAGCCCGCAGATTGAGCCTGCCTTGTCCTGACTAAAGAGTGGGAAAATGAGGTGGCGTTCCCAGGCATCCATGCTTAGACACATGCTCTCGAGTCTTTCCGTATGGGGCCTCCTGGAACCATCCAATAGCACTCGACTGTCGTGCAGAAGGAAACCTTGAGGTTTGGAGTAGTTTACAAATCCCATCGTAGGCAAACCTCCCTGGCCTCATGAAGCCCCCACACCCTTCAGGAAGAGGCCATGCTGGACAAAAACTCTAGCCTGAAACACCTCTCATAGTTGACATGACCTCAGTGCAGGAGATCTCGATTCAGCCTCTGCAGAGTGGGCCTGCCGTGCCCTCGGTCCCAAACCTCACGCTAGCTTGTGTTTTCAGACTTCCTTCCTCACAATCCTGGCAAACAAGCCCTCCGGACTAGGAACTCCAGAACCACAACCCAGCCCAGGGTCTGCCCAATGGAAGAAAAACGTTTCCCTGTGGGGCTCTCTCCAGAAAACCCAGATGAGGATCAACCTGCTCGGGCCTCGACGGTACCCGAACTGGATAGGCTGCACTGGGCACTTATGCTCTGTCTGACACAGCCTGAAGCCAGACGTCCAGACAGACAAGGAGACAGCTGGCCGCACACACAGCACTTCGGACACGCCATGGTCTTATGCCGTCACCTCTTTTTAACCTTGGTTTTCAGATATCTGAACCTAGACATTATATCAATTCTCCAACAGCTGGGTATCGGAAGCACAAAACAGAACTCCTCCTTCCCCGTGGCTGTAAAGCTTGCTCTTGGCATGGAGTCACACCTTCAGGGTGGGAGAAACCTTCATGGTCCCTGATGCCACGCCCAAACTTGAGTGCTGATGGGCACAAATTCACACTGTGACCTCAGCATGAGCCCCATGTCAAAGTAAGGCCTGTCAGGGCCTGGACCAAGAGGCGCATATGGGGCTTGCCAAGCCCCTATGCACCCAATCCTCACCAGTGTTTCAGTTTTCTAGTCGCCCCGCCTGTACCTGGGGCTCTGCTCTGGAATACCTTTCTTGGAGAGACACATGAGCCAGACAACACGACTCCACCCTTCCCACAAAATGACCCCAAAGTCTTGGGAGCTGGGACAAATCCCCAGAGAGGGATACTCGTCCACAGTCCCTGAGGCCACCCCTCCAATCCACGGCTATCCCGGACACAACATCCAGAGACAAAAGCCTGAAGGAACGCCTCCCACTCGCCCTTGTTTCAGAGGCCCAGGAGCTCCCTCTCGGGCTGTACATCTGGCCTGCCATACCCTAGGCGCCACTCATAAGCTGAGTTTGTGTTTTCAGACTTCTGTGCCCACAGCCTTGACCCACACAACCTCCAGGCTAGGGCCTCTGGAGCCACAGCGAAAGATTGTGCCTGCCCTCTCCAAGGCAAGTGTGCCCAATCCATTGACCACAACCCTACAGGTTAGGGAAAAGCTCCAAGGCCCCTGAGGCCATCAATAGTGTAAACCACCCTGGATTAAGAGGGGCTCTCTTACAACAGCGGAGCAACTATCTCCACTTAGACTCTCAGACAGTGTCCCCAGAGACAGAAGGTTGAAATGGACAGGCCCCCAGGCTCTAATCTGGACCTTAGCTTTGGTTTCTATGTGTCCGTCCTCAGAGGAATGTTTTCGAAGACCAGCACACGAGGCTTTTCTGAGGCACCAAACCAATCCTCTCTCGCCTCCACATGGGGAGCTTACTTACTGGGGATGTATCAAACCCTTCAGGTAGGAGAGTTCCGCAGGGCCACTGAACAACCAGCACATTCCAAGGTCTCCATGGACCCAAGCGCACATTATGACGCATCCTCAGGAGAGGCCATTTCACTCAGCCCCCTGGGTAGCGTGCCCCAGAGGCAGCAGATCAAACATATCTTGTGGCTAATGGCCAATGGGAATGCGAGGCATGCTGGACAGGGATCCATCCTTTGAACCGTGCTCTCCAGTCCTTCCGTATGGTATGTCCTGGAGCCATGCAACAGGACTCGAATGTCCCGCAGAAGGAAACCTTGTGGTTTGGGGCAACCTCCAATCTCAGCGTGGGTAAACTTCCTTGGCCTCATGAGGCCCCCGCTTCATGAAGGTGCCATCATGGACACATACTCCAGCCTCAGCCAACGTCTAATCCTCAGCCTGACTTCAGATGCAGGAGATGTTGATTCAGCCTCTGCAGAGTGGGCCTACTCTGCCCTTGGCTCCAATCCTCACTTTAGCTTGTGTTCCTAGACTTCCGTCCTCACACTCCTGGCTCACAAACCCTCCCTACTGGGAAATCTGGGGCCACAATGAAGTACTCTGCCTGCCTCCCAGGAGAAAAACTTTGTCTATGGTGCTGCCCAGAAACCCCAAATGAGGATCAAACTGCTTGGCCCTCGGCAACACCCCAATTGCATAGGCTACCTTAAACAGTGATGCTCTGTCGCAAATATCCTGAGACCAGACCTTCTAACAGACACCGACACAGCTGGCTGCACACCCAGCACATTGGACCCGCCACTGCCTTAGGCCACCATCCATTCCCAACCTCGGTTTTCAGTCATCGGAACCTAGACCTTATCTCCAATCCCTGCACAGGGGGGAACCTGATGCACAAGTCAGAACCCCTCCTTCCCCATGGCAAGAAACCTTGCTGCTTGCAGTGAGTCAAACCTTCAGTGTAGGCGAAAATGGCATGGCCCATGAGGCCACGCCCATGCGTGAGGCCTGCCTTCGGCACAAACACACATGGTGACCCTCAGCGTGAGTACCTTATTCAAGTAACACCTCTCAGTGACTGGACCAAGAGCCCACATATGTGGCTTGCCATGCCCATAGGCACGCAGGACTAACTAGATGGTGTGTATTCCAGTTGAGGGAACCCACTGATGTGCTCTAGAGGCCCTCTCCTGGAAGGTCCCCTGTGGCAGAAAACAGTACTCTTCCCTACCCACTGAATGAACCCAAACACTTGGGAGCTTGGACAATCCCCCGAGAGGAAGGCTCTTCCTCGGCCCCTGAAGCAACCCCTACACTGAACGGCCACTGTGAAAGCAACACCCAGAGACAAAAGCCTGAGCGACTGCCTCCCACTTGCCCTCCTTTGATATCCAGAGGATCTCCCCTCACGGACTGGAGATCAGGCCTGCCATTACCTTGGCCCCTACCAGAGCCAAGTTTGCTTTTTCAGACATCTGTCCCCACAGCCCTGGCAAACACAGCCTCTAGGCTGAGTTTCCTGGAGCCATACCACAGGACCGTGCCTGCTCTCTCCTGGGATACTCTGTCCATTCATTTGGCCACACACCTCCAGAATATGAGAAACCTCAAGGCCCCCGAGGACATCCCACTACCGGGAGCCTCCCTGTACACACAGGGGCCTTCGGACACAAGCTGAGCTGCTACCTCCATGAAGGCATGCACACAGATGTAAACAGAGATAGAAGGTTGAGCTGGACAGGCCCTTAGGCCCTAATCTCAACTCTTGCTTTGGTGTCCAGGTGTCACTCCTCAGAGGCTTTGGTTCGAAGAACAGGATATGGGGCTTTCCTGAGGCACTGAAAAGAACTCCTCTCGTCTCCACATGGGAAGCTTCCTTATTGGAGCCGTGTCAAACACCTCAGGTTGGAGAATCCTGCAGAGTCCCTGAGCCACCTCCACATTCCTAGGTCTCCCAGACCACCAAGCCACAGTAGGACTCATCTTCAGGAGAGTCCATTTCAACTCTCCCCTCTGGGTAGCTCACCCAGGAGCCCGCAGATTGAGCCTGCCTTGTCCTGACTAAAGAGTGGGAAAATGAGGTGGCGTTCCCAGGCATCCATGCTTAGACACATGCTCTCGAGTCTTTCCGTATGGGGCCTCCTGGAACCATCCAATAGCACTCGACTGTCGTGCAGAAGGAAACCTTGAGGTTTGGAGTAGTTTACAAATCCCATCGTAGGCAAACCTCCCTGGCCTCATGAAGCCCCCACACCCTTCAGGAAGAGGCCATGCTGGACAAAAACTCTAGCCTGAAACACCTCTCATAGTTGACATGACCTCAGTGCAGGAGATCTCGATTCAGCCTCTGCAGAGTGGGCCTGCCGTGCCCTCGGTCCCAAACCTCACGCTAGCTTGTGTTTTCAGACTTCCTTCCTCACAATCCTGGCAAACAAGCCCTCCGGACTAGGAACTCCAGAACCACAACCCAGCCCAGGGTCTGCCCAATGGAAGAAAAACGTTTCCCTGTGGGGCTCTCTCCAGAAAACCCAGATGAGGATCAACCTGCTCGGGCCTCGACGGTACCCGAACTGGATAGGCTGCACTGGGCACTTATGCTCTGTCTGACACAGCCTGAAGCCAGACGTCCAGACAGACAAGGAGACAGCTGGCCGCACACACAGCACTTCGGACACGCCATGGTCTTATGCCGTCACCTCTTTTTAACCTTGGTTTTCAGATATCTGAACCTAGACATTATATCAATTCTCCAACAGCTGGGTATCGGAAGCACAAAACAGAACTCCTCCTTCCCCGTGGCTGTAAAGCTTGCTCTTGGCATGGAGTCACACCTTCAGGGTGGGAGAAACCTTCATGGTCCCTGATGCCACGCCCAAACTTGAGTGCTGATGGGCACAAATTCACACTGTGACCTCAGCATGAGCCCCATGTCAAAGTAAGGCCTGTCAGGGCCTGGACCAAGAGGCGCATATGGGGCTTGCCAAGCCCCTATGCACCCAATCCTCACCAGTGTTTCAGTTTTCTAGTCGCCCCGCCTGTACCTGGGGCTCTGCTCTGGAATACCTTTCTTGGAGAGACACATGAGCCAGACAACACGACTCCACCCTTCCCACAAAATGACCCCAAACTCTTGGGAGCTGGGACAAATCCCCAGAGAGGGATACTCGTCCACAGTCCCTGAGGCCACCCCTCCAATCCACGGCTATCCCGGACACAACATCCAGAGACAAAAGCCTGAAGGAACGCCTCCCACTCGCCCTTGTTTCAGAGGCCCAGGAGCTCCCTCTCGGGCTGTACATCCGGCCTGCCATACCCTAGGCGCCACTCATAAGCTGAGTTTGTGTTTTCAGACTTCTGTGCCCACAGCCTTGACCCACACAACCTCCAGGCTAGGGCCTCTGGAGCCACAGCGAAAGATTGTGCCTGCCCTCTCCAAGGCAAGTGTGCCCAATCCATTGACCACAACCCTACAGGTTAGGGAAAAGCTCCAAGGCCCCTGAGGCCATCAATAGTGTAAACCACCCTGGATTAAGAGGGGCTCTCTTACAACAGCGGAGCAACTATCTCCACTTAGACTCTCAGACAGTGTCCCCAGAGACAGAAGGTTGAAATGGACAGGCCCCCAGGCTCTAATCTGGACCTTAGCTTTGGTTTCTATGTGTCCATCCTCAGAGGAATGTTTTCGAAGACCAGCACACGAGGCTTTTCTGAGGCACCAAACCAATCCTCTCTCGCCTCCACATGGGGAGCTTACTTACTGGGGATGTATCAAAACCTTCAGGTAGGAGAGTTCCGCAGGGCCACTGAACAACCAGCACATTCCAAGGTCTCCATGGACCCAAGCGCACATTATGACGCATCCTCAGGAGAGGCCATTTCACTCAGCCCCCTGGGTAGCGTGCCCCAGAGGCAGCAGATCAAACATATCTTGTGGCTAATGGCCAATGGGAATGCGAGGCATGCTGGACAGGGATCCATCCTTCGAACCGTGCTCTCCAGTCCTTCCGTATGGTATGTCCTGGAGCCATGCAACAGGACTCGAATGTCCCGCAGAAGGAAACCTTGTGGTTTGGGGCAACCTCCAATCTCAGCGTGGGTAAACTTCCTTGGCCTCATGAGGCCCCCGCTTCATGAAGGTGCCATCATGGACACATACTCCAGCCTCAGCCAACGTCTAATCCTCAGCCTGACTTCAGATGCAGGAGATGTTGATTCAGCCTCTGCAGAGTGGGCCTACTCTGCCCTTGGCTCCAATCCTCACTTTAGCTTGTGTTCCTAGACTTCCGTCCTCACACTCCTGGCTCACAAACCCTCCCTACTGGGAAATCTGGGGCCACAATGAAGTACTCTGCCTGCCTCCCAGGAGAAAAACTTTGTCTATGGTGCTGCCCAGAAACCCCAAATGAGGATCAAACTGCTTGGCCCTCGGCAACACCCCAATTGCATAGGCTACCTTAAACAGTGATGCTCTGTCGCAAATATCCTGAGACCAGACCTTCTAACAGACACCGACACAGCTGGCTGCACACCCAGCACATTGGACCCGCCACTGCCTTAGGCCACCATCCATTCCCAACCTCGGTTTTCAGTCATCGGAACCTAGACCTTATCTCCAATCCCTGCACAGGGGGGAACCTGATGCACAAGTCAGAACCCCTCCTTCCCCATGGCAAGAAACCTTGCTGCTTGCAGTGAGTCAAACCTTCAGTGTAGGCGAAAATGGCATGGCCCATGAGGCCACGCCCATGCGTGAGGCCTGCCTTCGGCACAAACACACATGGTGACCCTCAGCGTGAGTACCTTATTCAAGTAACACCTCTCAGTGACTGGACCAAGAGCCCACATATGTGGCTTGCCATGCCCATAGGCACGCAGGACTAACTAGATGGTGTGTATTCCAGTTGAGGGAACCCACTGATGTGCTCTAGAGGCCCTCTCCTGGAAGGTCCCCTGTGGCAGAAAACAGTACTCTTCCCTACCCACTGAATGAACCCAAACACTTGGGAGCTTGGACAATCCCCCGAGAGGAAGGCTCTTCCTCGGCCCCTGAAGCAACCCCTACACTGAACGGCCACTGTGAAAGCAACACCCAGAGACAAAAGCCTGAGCGACTGCCTCCCACTTGCCCTCCTTTGATATCCAGAGGATCTCCCCTCACGGACTGGAGATCAGGCCTGCCATTACCTTGGCCCCTACCAGAGCCAAGTTTGCTTTTTCAGACATCTGTCCCCACAGCCCTGGCAAACACAGCCTCTAGGCTGAGTTTCCTGGAGCCATACCACAGGACCGTGCCTGCTCTCTCCTGGGATACTCTGTCCATTCATTTGGCCACACACCTCCAGAATATGAGAAACCTCAAGGCCCCCGAGGACATCCCACTACCGGGAGCCTCCCTGTACACACAGGGGCCTTCGGACACAAGCTGAGCTGCTACCTCCATGAAGGCATGCACACAGATGTAAACAGAGATAGAAGGTTGAGCTGGACAGGCCCTTAGGCCCTAATCTCAACTCTTGCTTTGGTGTCCAGGTGTCACTCCTCAGAGGCTTTGGTTCGAAGAACAGGATATGGGGCTTTCCTGAGGCACTGAAAAGAACTCCTCTCGTCTCCACATGGGAAGCTTCCTTATTGGAGCCGTGTCAAACACCTCAGGTTGGAGAATCCTGCAGAGTCCCTGAGCCACCTCCACATTCCTAGGTCTCCCAGACCACCAAGCCACAGTAGGACTCATCTTCAGGAGAGTCCATTTCAACTCTCCCCTCTGGGTAGCTCACCCAGGAGCCCGCAGATTGAGCCTGCCTTGTCCTGACTAAAGAGTGGGAAAATGAGGTGGCGTTCCCAGGCATCCATGCTTAGACACATGCTCTCGAGTCTTTCCGTATGGGGCCTCCTGGAACCATCCAATAGCACTCGACTGTCGTGCAGAAGGAAACCTTGAGGTTTGGAGTAGTTTACAAATCCCATCGTAGGCAAACCTCCCTGGCCTCATGAAGCCCCCACACCCTTCAGGAAGAGGCCATGCTGGACAAAAACTCTAGCCTGAAACACCTCTCATAGTTGACATGACCTCAGTGCAGGAGATCTCGATTCAGCCTCTGCAGAGTGGGCCTGCCGTGCCCTCGGTCCCAAACCTCACGCTAGCTTGTGTTTTCAGACTTCCTTCCTCACAATCCTGGCAAACAAGCCCTCCGGACTAGGAACTCCAGAACCACAACCCAGCCCAGGGTCTGCCCAATGGAAGAAAAACGTTTCCCTGTGGGGCTCTCTCCAGAAAACCCAGATGAGGATCAACCTGCTCGGGCCTCGACGGTACCCGAACTGGATAGGCTGCACTGGGCACTTATGCTCTGTCTGACACAGCCTGAAGCCAGACGTCCAGACAGACAAGGAGACAGCTGGCCGCACACACAGCACTTCGGACACGCCATGGTCTTATGCCGTCACCTCTTTTTAACCTTGGTTTTCAGATATCTGAACCTAGACATTATATCAATTCTCCAACAGCTGGGTATCGGAAGCACAAAACAGAACTCCTCCTTCCCCGTGGCTGTAAAGCTTGCTCTTGGCATGGAGTCACACCTTCAGAGTGGGAGAAACCTTCATGGTCCCTGATGCCACGCCCAAACTTGAGTGCTGATGGGCACAAATTCACACTGTGACCTCAGCATGAGCCCCATGTCAAAGTAAGGCCTGTCAGGGCCTGGACCAAGAGGCGCATATGGGGCTTGCCAAGCCCCTATGCACCCAATCCTCACCAGTGTTTCAGTTTTCTAGTCGCCCCGCCTGTACCTGGGGCTCTGCTCTGGAATACCTTTCTTGGAGAGACACATGAGCCAGACAACACGACTCCACCCTTCCCACAAAATGACCCCAAACTCTTGGGAGCAGGGACAAATCCCCAGAGAGGGATACTCGTCCACAGTCCCTGAGGCCACCCCTCCAATCCACGGCTATCCCGGACACAACATCCAGAGACAAAAGCCTGAAGGAACGCCTCCCACTCGTCCTTGTTTCAGAGGCCCAGGAGCTCCCTCTCGGGCTGTACATCCGGCCTGCCATACCCTAGGCGCCACTCATAAGCTGAGTTTGTGTTTTCAGACTTCTGTGCCCACAGCCTTGACCCACACAACCTCCAGGCTAGGGCCTCTGGAGCCACAGCGAAAGATTGTGCCTGCCCTCTCCAAGGCAAGTGTGCCCAATCCATTGACCACAACCCTACAGGTTAGGGAAAAGCTCCAAGGCCCCTGAGGCCATCAATAGTGTAAACCACCCTGGATTAAGAGGGGCTCTCTTACAACAGCGGAGCAACTATCTCCACTTAGACTCTCAGACAGTGTCCCCAGTGACAGAAGGTTGAAATGGACAGGCCCCCAGGCTCTAATCTGGACCTTAGCTTTGGTTTCTATGTGTCCGTCCTCAGAGGAATGTTTTCGAAGACCAGCACACGAGGCTTTTCTGAGGCACCAAACCAATCCTCTCTCGCCTCCACATGGGGAGCTTACTTACTGGGGATGTATCAAACCCTTCAGGTAGGAGAGTTCCGCAGGGCCACTGAACAACCAGCACATTCCAAGGTCTCCATGGACCCAAACGCACATTATGACGCATCCTCAGGAGAGGCCATTTCACTCAGCCCCCTGGGTAGCGTGCCCCAGAGGCAGCAGATCAAACATATCTTGTGGCTAATGGCCAATGGGAATGCGAGGCATGCTGGACAGGGATCCATCCTTCGAACCGTGCTCTCCAGTCCTTCCGTATGGTATGTCCTGGAGCCATGCAACAGGACTCGAATGTCCCGCAGAAGGAAACCTTGTGGTTTGGGGCAACCTCCAATCTCAGCGTGGGTAAACTTCCTTGGCCTCATGAGGCCCCCGCTTCATGAAGGTGCCATCATGGACACATACTCCAGCCTCAGCCAACGTCTAATCCTCAGCCTGACTTCAGATGCAGGAGATGTTGATTCAGCCTCTGCAGAGTGGGCCTACTCTGCCCTTGGCTCCAATCCTCACTTTAGCTTGTGTTCCTAGACTTCCGTCCTCACACTCCTGGCTCACAAACCCTCCCTACTGGGAAATCTGGGGCCACAATGAAGTACTCTGCCTGCCTCCCAGGAGAAAAACTTTGTCTATGGTGCTGCCCAGAAACCCCAAATGAGGATCAAACTGCTTGGCCCTCGGCAACACCCCAATTGCATAGGCTACCTTAAGCAGTGATGCTCTGTCGCAAATATCCTGAGACCAGACCTTCTAACAGACACCGACACAGCTGGCTGCACACCCAGCACATTGGACCCGCCACTGCCTTAGGCCACCATCCATTCCCAACCTCGGTTTTCAGTCATCGGAACCTAGACCTTATCTCCAATCCCTGCACAGGGGGGAACCTGATGCACAAGTCAGAACCCCTCCTTCCCCATGGCAAGAAACCTTGCTGCTTGCAGTGAGTCAAACCTTCAGTGTAGGTGAAAATGGCATGGCCCATGAGGCCACGCCCATGCGTGAGGCCTGCCTTCGGCACAAACACACATGGTGACCCTCAGCGTGAGTACCTTATTCAAGTAACACCTCTCAGTGACTGGACCAAGAGCCCACATATGTGGCTTGCCATGCCCATAGGCACGCAGGACTAACTAGATGGTGTGTATTCCAGTTGAGGGAACCCACTGATGTGCTCTAGAGGCCCTCTCCTGGAAGGTCCCCTGTGGCAGAAAACAGTACTCTTCCCTACCCACTGAATGAACCCAAACACTTGGGAGCTTGGACAATCCCCCGAGAGGAAGGCTCTTCCTCGGCCCCTGAAGCAACCCCTACACTGAACGGCCACTGTGAAAGCAACACCCAGAGACAAAAGCCTGAGCGACTGCCTCCCACTTGCCCTCCTTTGATATCCAGAGGATCTCCCCTCACGGACTGGAGATCAGGCCTGCCATTACCTTGGCCCCTACCAGAGCCAAGTTTGCTTTTTCAGACATCTGTCCCCACAGCCCTGGCAAACACAGCCTCTAGGCTGAGTTTCCTGGAGCCATACCACAGGACCGTGCCTGCTCTCTCCTGGGATACTCTGTCCATTCATTTGGCCACACACCTCCAGAATATGAGAAACCTCAAGGCCCCCGAGGACATCCCACTACCGGGAGCCTCCCTGTACACACAGGGGCCTTCGGACACAAGCTGAGCTGCTACCTCCATGAAGGCATGCACACAGATGTAAACAGAGATAGAAGGTTGAGCTGGACAGGCCCTTAGGCCCTAATCTCAACTCTTGCTTTGGTGTCCAGGTGTCACTCCTCAGAGGCTTTGGTTCGAAGAACAGGATATGGGGCTTTCCTGAGGCACTGAAAAGAACTCCTCTCGTCTCCACATGGGAAGCTTCCTTATTGGAGCCGTGTCAAACACCTCAGGTTGGAGAATCCTGCAGAGTCCCTGAGCCACCTCCACATTCCTTGGTCTCCCAGACCACCAAGCCACAGTAGGACTCATCTTCAGGAGAGTCCATTTCAACTCTCCCCTCTGGGTAGCTCACCCAGGAGCCCGCAGACTGAGCCTGCCTTGTCCTGACTAAAGAGTGGGAAAATGAGGTGGCGTTCCCAGGCATCCATGCTTAGACACATGCTCTCGAGTCTTTCCGTATGGGGCCTCCTGGAACCATCCAATAGCACTCGACTGTCGTGCAGAAGGAAACCTTGAGGTTTGGAGTAGTTTACAAATCCCATCGTAGGCAAACCTCCCTGGCCTCATGAAGCCCCCACACCCTTCAGGAAGAGGCCATGCTGGACAAAAACTCTAGCCTGAAACACCTCTCATAGTTGACATGACCTCAGTGCAGGAGATCTCGATTCAGCCTCTGCAGAGTGGGCCTGCCGTGCCCTCGGTCCCAAACCTCACGCTAGCTTGTGTTTTCAGACTTCCTTCCTCACAATCCTGGCAAACAAGCCCTCCGGACTAGGAACTCCAGAACCACAACCCAGCCCAGGGTCTGCCCAATGGAAGAAAAACGTTTCCCTGTGGGGCTCTCTCCAGAAAACCCAGATGAGGATCAACCTGCTCGGGCCTCGACGGTACCCGAACTGGATAGGCTGCACTGGGCACTTAAGCTCTGTCTGACACAGCCTGAAGCCAGACGTCCAGACAGACAAGGAGACAGCTGGCCGCACACACAGCACTTCGGACACGCCATGGTCTTATGCCGTCACCTCTTTTTAACCTTGGTTTTCAGATATCTGAACCTAGACATTATATCAATTCTCCAACAGCTGGGTATCGGAAGCACAAAACAGAACTCCTCCTTCCCCGTGGCTGTAAAGCTTGCTCTTGGCATGGAGTCACACCTTCAGGGTGGGAGAAACCTTCATGGTCCCTGATGCCACGCCCAAACTTGAGTGCTGATGGGCACAAATTCACACTGTGACCTCAGCATGAGCCCCATGTCAAAGTAAGGCCTGTCAGGGCCTGGACCAAGAGGCGCATATGGGGCTTGCCAAGCCCCTATGGACCCAATCCTCACCAGTGTTTCAGTTTTCTAGTCGCCCCGCCTGTAACTGGGGCTCTGCTCTGGAATAACTTTCTTGGAGAGACACATGAGCCAGACAACACGACTCCACCCTTCCCACAAAATGACCCCAAACTCTTGGGAGCAGGGACAAATCCCCAGAGAGGGATACTCGTCCACAGACCCTGAGGCCACCCCTCAAATCCACGGCTATCCCGGACACAACATCCAGAGACAAAAGCCTGAAGGAACGCCTCCCACTCGCCCTTGTTTCAGAGGCCCAGGAGCTCCCTCTCGGGCTGTACATCCGGCCTGCCATACCGTAGGCGCCACTCATAAGCTGAGTTTGTGTTTTCAGACTTCTGTGCCCACAGCCTAGACCCACACAACCTCCAGGCTAGGGCCTCTAGAGCCACAGCGAAAGATTGTGCCTGCCCTCTCCAAGGCAAGTGTGCCCAATCCATTGACCACAACCCTACAGGTTAGGGAAAAGCTCCAAGGCCCCTGAGGCCATCAATAGTGTAAACCACCCTGGATTAAGAGGGGCTCTCTTACAACAGCGGAGCAACTATCTCCACTTAGACTCTCAGACAGTGTCCCCAGAGACAGAAGGTTGAAATGGACAGGCCCCCAGGCTCTAATCTGGACCTTAGCTTTGGTTTCTATGTGTCCGTCCTCAGAGGAATGTTTTCGAAGACCAGCACACGAGGCTTTTCTGAGGCACCAAACCAATCCTCTCTCGCCTCCACATGGGGAGCTTACTTACTGGGGATGTATCAAACCCTTCAGGTAGGAGAGTTCCGCAGGGCCACTGAACAACCAGCACATTCCAAGGTCTCCATGGACCCAAACGCACATTATGACGCATCCTCAGGAGAGGCCATTTCACTCAGCCCCCTGGGTAGCGTGCCCCAGAGGCAGCAGATCAAACATATCTTGTGGCTAATGGCCAATGGGAATGCGAGGCATGCTGGACAGGGATCCATCCTTCGAACCGTGCTCTCCAGTCCTTCCGTATGGTATGTCCTGGAGCCATGCAACAGGACTCGAATGTCCCGCAGAAGGAAACCTTGTGGTTCGGGGCTACCTCCAAACTCAGCGTGGAAAAACTTCCTTGGCCTCATGAGGCCCCCGCTTCATGAAGGTTCCATCACGGACACATACTCCAGCCTCAGCCAACGACTGATCCTCAGCCTGACTTCAGATGCAGGAGATTTTGATTCAGCCTCTGAGGAGTTGACCTGCTCTGCCCTTGGCTCCAATCCTCACCCTAGCTTGTGTTCTCAGATTTCCGTCCTCACACTCCTGGCCCACAAACCCTCCCTACTGGGAATTCTGGGGCCACAATGAAGCACTCTGCCTGCCTCCCAGGAGAAAAACATTGTCTATGCTGCTGCCCAGAAACCCCAAATGAGGATCAAACTGCTTGGCCCTCGGCAACACCCCAATTGCATAGGCGACCTTAAACACTGATGCTCTGTTGCAAATAGCCTGAGCCCAGACCTTCCAACAGACACCGACACAGCTGGCTGCACACCCAGCACATTGGACCCGCCACTGCCTTAGGCCACCATCCATTCCCAACCTGGGTTTTCAGTCATCGGAACCTAGACCTTATCTCCAATCCCTGCACAGGGGGGAACCTGATGCACAAGTCAGAACCCCTCCTTCCCCATGGTAAGAAACCTTGCTGCTGGCAGTGAGTCAAACCTTTAGTGTAGGAGAAAACGGCATGGCCCAATGAGGCCACGCCCATGCGTGAGGGCCGCCTTGGGCACAAACACACATGGTGACCCTCAGCGTGAGTACCTTATTCAAGTAACGCCTCTCAGTGACAGGACCAAGAGCCCGCATATGTGGCTTGCCATGCCCATAGGCACCCAGCACTAAATAGATGGTGTGTATTCCAGTTGAGGGAACTCACTGCTGTGCTCTAGAGTCCCTCTCCTGGGGGGTCCCTTGTGGCAGAAAACAGTACTCTCCCTTTCCCACAGAATGAACCCGAACACTTGGGAGCTTGGACCATCCCCCTGAGAGGAAGGCTCTTCCTCGTCCCCTGAGGAAACCCCTACCCTGAACGGCCTCTGTGAATGCAACACCCAGAGACAAAAGCCTGAGCGACTGCCTCCCACTTGCCCTCCTTTGATATCCAGAGGATCTCCCCTCACGGACTGGAGATCAGACCTACCATTACCTTGGCCCCTACCTGAGCCAAGTTTGCTTTTTCAGACATCTGTCCCCACAGCCCTGGCAAACACAGCCTCTAGGCTGAGTTTCCTGGAGCCATACCACAGGACCGTGCCTGCTCTCTCCTGGGATACTCTGTCCATTCATTTGGCCACACACCTCCAGAATATGAGAAACCTCAAGGCCCCCGAGGACAACCCACTACCGGGAGCCCCCCTGGACACACAGGGGCCTTCGGACACAAGCTGAGCAGCTACCTCCACGAAGGCATGCACACAGATGTCAACAGAGATAGAAGGTTGAGCCGGACAGGCCCTTTGGCCCTAATCTCAACTCTTGCTTTGGTTTCCAGGTGTCACTCCTCAGAGGCTTTGGTTCGAAGAACAGGATATGCGGCTATCCTGAGGCACTGAACAGAACTCCTCTCGTCTCCACATGGGAAGCTTCCTTGTTAAACCCGTGTCAAACACCTCAGGTTGGAGAATCCTGCAGAGACCCTAAGCCACCTCCACATTACAAGACTCCCAGGCCACCAAGCCGCAGTAGGACTCATCTTCAGGAGAGTCCATTTCAACTCTACCCTCTTGGTAGCTCACTGATGAGCCTGAAGATTGATCCTGCCTTGCCCTGACTAAAGAGTGGGAATATGAGGTGGCGTTCCCAGGCATCCATGCTTAGACACCTGCTCTCAAGTCTTTCCGTATGG
>NW_028134339.1:0-67201 GCF_964662115.1 Mustela nivalis | reverse complement strand
GAGAGATCACACGCAGGCAGAGAGACAGGCAGAGAAAGGGGGAAGCAGGCTCCCACTGAGCAGAGAGCCTGATGTGGGCTCCATCCTAAGACCCTGAGACCATGAGCTGAGCCGAAGGCAGAGGCTTAACCCACTGAGCCACCGAGGCACCCTATCATATTGTTGTTTTGATTTTATACACACGCACACACACACACACACACACACACACACACATGCATAGGTTCTAGAATGTTTTTCTCTGTTAATGTTTATTTATACCACTCTTCCTACCAAGGATATAATTAGACTTATTCACTTAAAATTGCATTTTATATAAAATACAGAATGTCTGGCCCCAGTGCATAGGAAAGAAAGGAAAGAAATAGTAATGGAGGTAAGTTAAAAAGAAAAAAGGGGGTGCTTGTGTGGCTTTGTTGGTTGCTTGTATCTTGCCTTCTGCTTAAGTCATAAGGATCTTCAGGTCCTGGGATCAAGCCCCATGTGGGGTTTCCTGCTCAGAGGGGAACCTGTTTCTCCCTTTCCCTCTGTTCATATTCTATTTCTCTGATCTTTCAAAAACATAAGTAAAATCTTGAAAAAAAAAAGAAAAAGAAAAAAAGTTGCTTGATCCAACAAAAGAACTAAGAAGGACCAATTAGAGGAGTGGAAAGAGTCAAAGAATTTAGGGTTATTGAAACCTAGATGACATTTTGAAGAAACCAGTCCACAGAGAAAAATAGAGTGAAGAAGGCAAATGTAAAAAAGGCTGCAGGAAGTATTAGCTGTGGCATTTAGAAGGCCAGTGGTTATTTTGGACAGAATAATTTCAGTAGAGTGAAGAGGCTGAACTTAGACTGAAATGAGTTATTGTATATACTAAGAGTACTGAGGCAGAGAGAGAAAACTGGAAACTTGAAGTGGTAAGGCCATTTATTTATTTATAATTTGAGAATTTCCAGAAGATATTTACATTTTTTTCTGTGTCTTGTTAGTTGTGTGATTTGACGTATCTCTGAAACTCTCAGCAGCATAATTGTAAGAAAGTAGAAGAGATTTAAGGTGGTGGAATACCTTAGAAAAAGTGAATTAAAAGCAAGCACTAGCAAAAATAGAGGATTGAGCTTTGGTAACTGTTGAGAACCATTCTCTCTCAGAGACTTACATTAAGAAGGTGAGAAACAAAGATATGATTGAAAATGTTCAAGGTGAGGAACTGCAGTCAGATGGCTACAATGATCAAAATCAAGAGAGAAGCTCATCTGCAGAGTGTTTGGGGGACGACCTTGGGATTAGACACTTAAAGAGGATGGAGGAAGTAAGGCTTTTGTAAGAAATATCGCAGGATAAGAAATGTAAGAAGGATGAAAGGATTTTTGAACAGGTGAGGACCCAGTAGAGGCTGAAAAAGAATGCAGTAGTATTAAAGGAACCTAATCAGCTCCCCACTGGGCTTCAAATATCTTCAAAGTAATTAACCTGCTCCTTCTTGTTTGACCACCTTTCAGCTGACATCAGAAAGTATGTCTTGAATCACCCACCATTTGCAAGCTTACTTCCATTTTTCAGCCAGTTCCAATTTGGTTAAAATCGAGTAGGAAAAGAGCACGTAGGTGGTTAAGCCTTTGCCTTCTGCTCAGGTCATAATCTCGGGGTTCTGGGATCAAGCCCCACCTGGGTTCCCTGCTCAGTGGGGAGCCTGATTCTCCCTCTTCCTCTGTCCCTCTTGCTCTCCCTGCTCATGATCTCTCTCTTTCTCTCAAATAAATAAAGTCTTGAAAAAAATAAAGCAGGAAAATTGTTTACTATTTTTAAATAATTTCACTATCTCTCCTAGATATTCTCTTCCAGTTCCCATCATTGTTATGATTAAAATACATATGTTTAGGTTCTAGCATGTTTTTCCTCCACTGATGCTTACTTACACCACTCTTCCTACCAAGGATGCAATTATGGCTTATCCATTTAAAACTGCATTTTATATAAAAGCCTCTTCATGCTGAAAATGTCATTGTGTGTAGTTTTTTTCAGTTTTTCAGTCAGATTTTGTCTCATTCAAGAATCACTAAAGTGTAAAATGGTAGTTTAAAAGTTTTGGCATTTGGATTATCTCAAGTACTATGCACAAAACCAAGATTCCTTTATGGATTTCAAAATATTTCATTCTTATGTAGAACTGAAAATATTTTAGCTTAATTTTTCCTGTTGCTTTGGCCACGGAAAGGACAGATTTTTCCACTTACCTTTGGACAGATTCTACTCATTTTGCATTGAGATAGTCCCAAGCTCTTAGTAATATATTAGGGCTTAATGGTGAAGAAAGATCCACATTCGAATTCTGGTTCTATCACTACCTAGCTGGGTGATTCTAAGCTTAAAATTATTTAACCTTTCTGAGTCTCAGTTGTTATTTTTCCCAACCCAAAATGACTTTTCCTTTTCATTTAGAAATTCTTACTACTGGAGGCCTTTATTAGTTTCTATTGCTGTCATAAGAAATTACCACAAACAACACAAGATTACTGTTTTACTGTTCTGGAGGCCAGAAGTTGGAAACAGGTCTCACAGGGCTAATATCAAGGTGTTCAGCAAGGCTGCATTCCTTTGGGAGGTTTTGGTGGTGGTGGTATGGGGTGATCTGTTTGCTTGCCTGTTTCGGCTTCTAGAGGCCACCCTATTCCTGCCTGTGGCCCCCCATCCACCCCAAAGGTCTTCAGCTGTATTACTCTGGCCTCTGCTTCAGTAGCCACTACTCATTCCGACTGTGAACCTACCCTTCTTGTTCACTTACAAGGACACTTATAATTGCATTTGCCAGCCCTCCTCCCCGCCCCCCCCCCCCAGATAATCTAGGGAACTTTTCTAATTTCTTCAGTGTAATTAAATCTGTAAAGTCCATTTTCAACAAAGGGCGAAATATCAACACAAAACAGGGATTTGGTTGTGCACATCTTTGGGGAAGGATGTGCATTATTCTGCCCATCACAAGGCCAGAAGGGTTACTTTCTATAGATTCTACCTCTTTACCCTACCGCCACCACTGGGGGAAAATATCACTTTAAGACAGTTCTCCACTTGGATGAGGAAAATAACTGTTTTGTTTCTGAGTTTATTTGTATAATGAATTATCTCTCTAAGAATGCCAGTGTGTAAGGGTTCTATTAGTATGCTTGAACACTAATTAACAGGGACACTTGTTCTTATTTCATTTGACTTTCATAGGGTTTGTCCATCAATAACTACACTGTGAACTGATGATTCTTTCCCACTGTAGCATCTTACTTTTATTACCTATGGATGGCTTCATGCTAACCAAAAGGTTAGATGTTGCAATTATTTATGCTAATCTCAATTTTCTTCTGTGCTGTAGACAGTACAAATAAAGCTGCAGCAATTGATTACACATCACTGACAGCAGAAGGAACATACAGTTTCATCAATGAAAAAACTGAGTCATGTAACGGCTCAACAGTTATGTGCAGCCTCATGAGAATGACAATCAAAACCAGGTCGTAATGATATGAATATTTATCGGGTACCTCATCCTGCTTGGTAATTTTAATAGTCTGTAAAAAAAATAAGTTTAAAAGGAAACATTTTTGTTTTTCTTGAAGACTCTTGAATAAGTACAGCTTCTTAAATAAAATACAATGCATTCCTATTGGAGCTTTAAGTATTCTTACATTGATTTTCTTGTTTTTAAGTTTTATTATTCCATCGTCATTTGATTTAATCCTAAAAATGAAAAAATATATTTAAATATCTGTATTCAAAAGAAAGTACATTTCTGTGTCTGACTCAGGTCCATTGTCTTTCTTGGAGACTGCTTTAGTAAATTAAGCTGAGGAATAGTTAGAAATGATAGAAATGTGTAAAAATTACATCTTTTTTTTGGTAAAAATAGTGTCTTAAACAGTTAAAATAAATGTCTGCAAAATTTGTTCAACAGAATAGTTGTCCAAGGGCTGTTGATAAATGAGGATGCATAACTTCCAAACTGTTAGAAGGAAAGAAAAGGGAGAATAAAGAAAAGTCTATCACATCTATAGAAAGCTATAAAGGAAAGGGGAAAAAATCAGAAAAAATAGCCAAATATTCAGCAAATATTAAATGAGCATCTGCTATGATGAGGATTCTTTTTCTCTAAAAATGTCAACCCAAACAAATTGGCAAGCACAATAAGTATAAATAGATAAAACTTTTCTATTAAATGCCAAAGTCTTCAGATTAGACACATTGTTTTTATTTTTATTTATTTTTTCAGCCTATACTATTATTTTTTATGTTATGTTAGTCACCATACAGTACAAGATTAGTTTATGATGTAGTGTTTCAAGATTCATTGTTTATGTATAACACCCAGTGCTCCATGCAATATGGGACATATTGTTTTTATATTTTAAAAGCTAGATATATGTAAGTGAGACAACTAAAAACATACAGAAAGACAACAAAGGAATGGGAAAAGATACATAATAGGAACATGTTTCACCTAATGACATAAACTTAATATATGTAAAGCCAAAGATATGAAATTACAAGGTGAAACCAACAAATGCAATCATACTAGGTATTTTTTCAAAACATATATCAAAAATTAATCTATCATAACTAAATCTAGTAAGGATACAAAAAAAATCCTAATATGTGAGTAGTTTTTTAAAAATCAAAGGTTACTTTAAAAATTAGCATAAAGCACATCATTTTTGTTTTATTGACTAGATTGTCAGGCCATTTGATTAATCTATTAACTCACAAAGGAAAATCTTACCAGAATCTTCTGATTCTGAAATCAAAATGCTTGTTGATCTGGCTAATAAGCTCTAGTAGGTTTGTTTTCTGCCTCTGTTTATCCTGTGCTTTTCCAGTGAAAAGATATTAAAGAGTCTTACATCTTTGTCCTCAAAGAAAGGAGGACTCAGGTAAGAAAATACCTACTTACTAAAGCACCCCCTTAGAGTGAAGGAAACCACACTACTGTGTCTAAATCTGTAGGAGACAGATACCCGTTGTATGTTTTAACATGCAGATTGCCTAAATGAATTGGGGAAATAACAAAAGTTTTTAATTTCACAATACTGCATTCTAGCCGCTATGAAGAAAATCACAAGATGTGGGCATTCTAAATTTATTTTGGTAAGTAATCTTAATAGGGGAAATCTTGTTAATAATAAATAAAATGAGATGCAATATGAAAAAGTTATGATATTCAAAATTGTATTTGGTTGTTTAAATTGGGCTACATTATTTTGTTCTGAAGCTTGGTAAGATAATGTGGTACTATGTCATTTGGATTTCTTTCTAGTGAAACACCAATAGAATATTTAAGCACAAAGACTGCTTGCAACAACCAGTTATATCATGTCTTCTTGACTCAGAGATGTTCTTTTTTTTAAATATGATAACTAGTGAGTATGATCAGCCTAGATCACAATGAAATCAAACAGCAGCCTAACAGTCAGCGTATATCAAAGTATAGGCTTCTCCTTTCAGATAGGAATAATAAAAATTGAACAGATCAATCAGAGGAGATAAAATTATAAAGTTAACTATTGTTTTCACTTTTTGTTTCTTTTTTTGTGTATATATATCTGTTTGGGTCTATCTTGTGTTACTTACTACCTGGCTTTTCTGGCTGTCACATGTTAGCTTTCTGCAAAGTATTAGTGAAAACATGTTAAGACTATGATGTCGTCTCCAAAGCAGAGTTAACCTCAGTAAAATTATTATTATTATTATTATTTTTGTTTCAAAAAGGCTGGTCTTCACTGCATACCCATAAACATGGCTATACTCTACTAGTCTCAGGACTTTTTAACACTTTTGGTGATATGTGATTATGCTAGAATCGAACAGTCAAACTGGCCACAGATAAGAAGGGTGTCTAGATAATTCCAAAACTCTGACCTAAGGACTAAGAATAAAAGCCAGAGTTAGAATCCCTTTTCCCTGTGTGATATTTGGTATTCTGTTTAATATTCTTTATTCCTCCTTGCCATTCCTTTTCTGTATTACTGTGTTTTTACAAACACAATTAAAACACTTTGGTTATTGGTTTAATTATTTATTTCTGAGTTGTCTTTAATCTTTAACTTTATTCTATTACACAGATTACACGGCTGACATAATATGAAAGTTAAACTTTTAATCCAAGATAGGTTGAGGGACAGTCAGATGAAATAAGACATATTATTACTTTCACAATTTGGTCCTCTTATTGTAACTGAATAAACTTGTTCAAATAAGTGTGAATGTTTCAACTTTAGCTAGCTAGACCATTTTCCTGCCAGGTCAATATGAAAACTTTTGGTTATCTTCTCAATTTTAGTTAAAAATGTCCTGTAACTTAACTTCATCATTCAAAAAAAAAAAAAAAGTCAACTTTTGTATCTGCAGCTTGCTAAATCAAAAATATAACTCTTCAGTAAAAATATTTTTCTTGTAAAAATACAATTTAAATAGAACATCCCATATGACATTTCTTTCTTAATGTTATTATCACTATTATTTTTTTTACTGTGAATGTCCTTTGAAATATTGAAATAGATAGTCTATAGAGTTGTTTTTTTCTATTGGTCCCTTTGTTTTTGGAATAAGTTTCTATAATTTTATGTACTTTGGGGACTATAATTGTATTTTCCTTTTATGTAGTATAAATAAAAGTTTTTAAATTATGTATAATAATCATGCAGTATAAATTGATCAAAACTTTTCACAATTTTTGATGTGGCTTGGAAGAAAAGGACACTGTGATAGACAATGACACAATTGAGTTGTCAGCTACATCAACACTTGGGCTGCACTAAATAGAATTTCAGGTCCTCGAATCAAGGAAGTAATAAACCAACTCTACCCTGCCTGCTCATGTTAGTGTGTTCATTTCTGGTTCCCACCAAAATTATTGTAGAATCAAACTGGTGGTGAGACAACAGAATGGAAAAAGATTCTAGGGATCAGGGCACATGAAGAACCATTGGAAGAAAAGAAAAAATGAAAGAGTTTGGGATTACATGATAATAATCTTTAATAATTTATTGAATAAAAGAACAGGTTTTACATTTTTCCGTGTACTCCAGGGAACAGTTTTAGGAACAAAATATGAAATTACCTGAGTTGTAAAATTAGATGCAATGAGAAATAACTTAAGCTATATAAAGTTGGAATGAGGTTGTTCTTTCCCTTCATGGAAGCCCAGATAATTTATGAGAGATATTTTTAAAGCATCTTTATACAGTTGAAAAGCTGAATTAGATTATATCTGAGGTTTCTCTCATACTCTAAGCTTTACTTTTCTATATTTTAAGATAAAGAGTGGAAGAGATTTTCTACCAAAATTCATCCTGGGCATGTAGAGCATTTATCTCCTGCTAAGTGTACTCTAATCATAGTAACAATAATAATAATGAGAAATATACAGTATTATTGCTATCACTTTACAGATTAATAAACTGAGAGAGAGTGAAGTTCAGCAACTTACCCAGTTACAAAGCTAGTGAGTCTTGGAACTAGGATTCTAACCCATATGGATCTAAGTCCTATGCCTGAGCTTTTAATGCATACATTCTATAGTTTATTTATGAAAAAAATTAAATCACCAATGTGACCTCAATCTGTGGGAAATAATTTTATTTAAAGAAGAATAAAATGACAGAACAATGTCTTGAGATTTCTTTTTTTTTTTTTTTTGAGATTTCTTATGTTAAAATTATGGAGGGCATAATAATAATGATGATGACAATGAAATCTATAATATACTTTCTCCTGAAACTATTAGTGCCATGCTAATTTGCTGGGGCTTAATTAGGTCCTAATCTCAGCGCTGAACACATTCAAGTATTATTTCATTTAATCCTTAAAACAACCCTCCTAACAGGTAGGTGCAACTATCTCTGTTTTTATAGCTAAAGGATCTGAGGTCCAAAGTCATACTCCAGGCAATGAAAAATGCTGTATTAACCTAGAAAAACTGTCCTGTATTCATTTAGCTTAGTTATTCTTTCTACAGAGAATCATTATCTCCTATCTAGAAGTTTCTTCAAATGAAATGTGTGACAGGTCCTCAAACTAAGATCCTAGATTACTCTTTTACGCTGGTATTTACAGCTCTTTATTAAGAAAGAAAGAAAGAAAGAAAGAAAGAAAGAAAGAAAGAAAAAAGGAAAGAAAAGAAGATGAATTCCTGTGGTCTATGGAGAATAGTCTTATCAATCAATTACAGGATTAGTCAACAACCAATTAGCAATCAATGAACAAGACACTGTGAAGAACCTTACACCTAGCCAAGGAGTCAGCAAATATAGACCTAAGTCGTTAACGATAAAAGAAAGCCAAATGATTGGTATAAACAGTGAAGATTTTGCAGTGAGAGAAAACAAAAATAAAAACAAAAACATTATGGTGGACCCTGACTGCTAGGGAAAGCTTCATAGAATTTATACTGTGTGTGGATGAATGATGGATTTGGATGAGTACAGAGGATCAGAAAGAACATCTGACACACAAGAGGGGAATAGAATGAACAGTGACACACAGTTTGTAGTATATTTGTAGTATATGGGATATACTGGACTCCATGACTGGATAATAATGGTTTTTAGTTTACTTGATTATTTACAAGTATTTTAAGTTTTTTAAAAAATTTAAAAATGTACAAATATCAACAGTAATCATTCTATTTGTAAAGCATGACTTGTTCAAGAATGATTGTCAATAGATGGCTTCCTGCAAGGCTACATAAAATTTAGCTATATATCTATGGTTAAATCAGTGAATCCTAGTCTTGTCATTTACAAATGTGGTCCAAATCTTTCCCATTTCCCCCCTTCAGAGGTTTCTTTGGACCCATGACTGCTTTTACCACTAGAATAGAAGCAGATGTGACACCATGTGACTTCCAAATTTGGTTCATTAAAAGCCATGCAGTTGTGTCTTTATTCTCTGAAACACTCACTCTTGGAGTCCCAGTCCATCAGGTCAAATGCCTGTCAAGCCTGAGGCTTCCATGTTCTCCCTGTGAAGAAGCCATATTTGGATCTACTAGTTGCCATAATCAGCTTAGCCCTGCCTTCCAGCTATCCTGGCCAAGAGACCAGATGAGAGAAACCATGTTAGATCCTCCAGATCAGCCCAACTCCCAGCTGAGTACAACCCAAGCTCTGTCGATGCCACATTAGACAAGAATCACAGAGCTAAAAATGGAGTGAATTTCCAGCCCACAAAATCAGGAGCTATAACAAAATAGTTCTCACAATACTAAGTTTTGGGGTTGTTTGGTATACTGTAATAAATAAGAGAGCCACTTGGTCCAACTGTAAGCTTGAACTCCAGTCTGTGATTACCAGCCCCTATCATCATGCTAGGAGTGTAGCTGTTGCTTCCCTCATTAGGAATCCTGATAGGACAGGATTACCTTCACTAACCAGCACTGCACTAGAATGCAACAGGGATGGTTGGGGGCAGGGACTGCCATCACTCCATCACTGCTGCCTCTGTTTTTCCTGGTGAATATTCCCCTTGCACACCTGGAAGATGTACTGTTCAACCGCTAGTCCTACTTTGCACAAAACAGGGTTTGGTCAGTATTCCATAAGGTATTATGGGACTATGTAAGATAATCTAAAAGTAAGTGGGATACCAAAACACTGGAGAAAAAGTTATTCAAAAGCCCAGAGTACAGATCATACTCTACCATGGTGAATTTTCTGGGACAGACCTGATTCTAAATGTTCTTTCTCTACCACCAAAAATTATCAAAACATCTTAAAATTTCTCATATTTTTGGTGTCTGAATTATTTATTCCAGACTATCCCTTTCGCTATGAGAGGCACAGAAACTTTTGTCAGACTATATGTCCCAATTTTGTGTTCAGAAAATAGGCCAATGTACTTTTAACTCAAAGTTACAGTGCAACAAATTTGGCACCTCTCATCAGAGTATAGAGGCTGAAGGCCTGCTGGACACACAAAAAAGGGGAAAGTAGAAGAAAAACAGTTTCTCTACAAAGTCTATATTTAGTTCGTATATACAGATATTCTGAAAAAGTAATAATTTAGCCTGATTTTTTAATAGTCGAAGAGGTCATTATGAGTCAATCTGGTATGTGTGCATTTCTCAACAATATTTTCTTGTGGATTTTTAAGGATGTAATTTTAGTATCATAAGAGAAAAAAGAATTATCTCCCCAGGAACTTATTGTAATTCTTTAAGCCATTTTTGTGTTTGTCTCTTTTCCTGGTGATTTATTAGACTTCCCCAAATTTGCTATTATGCTAAAGTGTATCTTTATATTCTGGCAGACTAAGAGTGAGAGGAAAGTCAACCAAAGCCAACCAAACCCCATGGCACCATAACTTAACTGGGTTCTGGTCATTCCACGAAGGGTACTGATGGGTAAGCTAACACTGTTTTACCCTGTAACTGTTTACCTTATGGAGCTAAATTTGTGGGAGGTAACTCTTCACTGATGGTAACTGAAAAGTAAGAGATTAAATCAGTAGAAATGGTAATCTGCCAACTAAGCTCTTTTCCTTTCCCTCAAGATGTAAATGTCATCTAAGTAATTCCAACATCTAAGTAACAACGTTATTGGTATATATAATTAAATTTTTTTTTAAAAAAAGCGTAACCCTCATATTTTTAATGATAGCTCTAATACACCATGGAGTAAATTTTGCTCCAGTTACTCTGCCCTCTTTCTTCTAATCAGTGCTTATGTTTTTCCCTACATTTTTTTTTTTTACTTCCATAATTTGGATTATAATGTTGAACAGTAGAAGCCTATAAAAGGAGAGGATATCTGTACTCTTCTCTATAAAGAAATAGGATACCATGATGGTTAAGGAACTGGCTGTCCTTAGGTAAGGTTTTAATTTCACTTATAAAGTAACTGCGTAGTAACTCTACTTTAAAACTTTCTTGAGAAAGTACTTATCTTCTGAAGAAAATGTCTCTTAAAAAGGAAAAGAAAATATCTCTTAAAGGGAATAGACACTTTGAGAAATAGAAAATGGTGTCTGGAATGCAGATAATAAAAATATATGACTTGGTCAAAGAGTGAGTCAGGTAATTGCAGACATGTAAAGGAGAAAAGGAAGAGTCGGTTAAATAAGTAGGGTATTTAGCTGCCCACCTCTCCGATCAAAGTCATATCAGAGAGTTTGGATAAAAATTTCTGTTAATCAGGTACAAACAGTTTGACTGTTTCTCCATGTTTTCTGAATCTGATGAAGAAATAAAAGATCTAGAAGCAGAGAAATTGGTAAAAGAGGCAGTTGGTTGGAGGCCTGCTTCAAGATTAGCAAGGCAGCCTCTTTAATGGACCTCACTGCGTAATTAAAGCTAAGTGTCAGCACTGAAAAAGTTCAACTGTCAGTGATTCTAAATTAAAGCATAATGCTGGAGAAAGTACTCTAAGGCCTTTGGTAGCTCAAGCTGGAGGTGGTTTGGCTAGAGTCTAGACAGGAGAATACAAGAAAGTATTTCAGTTCGCGAGAACTCTGTTAAAAGCAAAGGCATACAAGGAATGAAAGGAGTCTGACAGGAGGCGATATCTAACAGTTTATTGAGGTGAAAGTCTCTATATAAGTGTTTGTGTTTTAACTTGACTCTGTGCCTTACCTCACATACATTTGTAATATGCCTGTGGGATCACAACTGAATGACCTGTGTGGAATGACCTATGAATTTCCCTCCTTACCAGCTGAAAGTGATTAGCTGTTGTACGAAGAAATTTCTGTATAGCTGGCATAAGATGATAGATTTATATATACTTCTATCATAATGTTGTTGAGTTAAAACATTAGAAGGGGAAGCATTTGCTTGGGTGTAGACTTTGTTTTATAGTTTAACCTATTCATGCCTGAGAAAGAGGGGGCAGGGAGGGCAATTAACATTTTTTTAGTATTTACCATACGCCAGGAATGAGGCTAGCGCTTGATCAATCAGTTTGAAGAGCCAGAGTTAGTAATCTTGTCCCCATTTTATAGATGAAGAAACCGAGCATCAGAGAGGTATTTGTCCAAGCTTTTTATGGGTATAGTTGATAAAGTCTGAGAGTTAATCATAGGACTGTGTGTCATTCTCTTTCTATTCTATCAACTTCCTAATGAAAATATGCGATTTAATGGGCTTCAGTGATATGTCTTAGAATTGTAGACACAGGGATGAAGAGGAAAAACTCATTTGGTCACTAAATGAAACATCTAGCAAATGACAGGTAATAATAGTCATGAGGGCTGGTTCTTCAATTCCTCCAGCACCTTTTCTAAATTGTTTCAGAGGCCAACATTCTTAGCCCTCCTGTTCTCTTGTGTTTCCTAAATGTTTGATAGTCATTCAACATGGGTTTAAATTTGACTTGCTTTGCCAACTCTTCCAGCAAGCGCTTCATTTTCACTATTATTTCTGATCATTTTAAAATGTATTAAGAGGCATCCGGTAAAAGCAAGTTGTGTGCCTGTTGTGTGCATCATTTCATTTAAGCCTCATGATAACACACGAAGTGATTTACAATTGTCATTATATCTTACAGATATTGAAATCAAAGCTTGAGCGATTGCTCACATTCATAGTTAGTAATCAAGGGAGCTTGGATTTCTGATGACAAAGCCGTTGCTCCTGGGCACTGGGCTATTCTGCTGGATGCCTATAGGCGATCCGCGTCTCCTAGCATGACTTCTGATGCAGTGTTCAGGAAGTGTGGGAAACATGTGAGGGGCCGGAACCTTTCTAGAGCTTTTGAAAATATACACCAAATGTTGACTGTCGAGTGTTCACATAATCTAAATTCACATACACACAGAGTGCAATATTGAAGGAAAAAGGAGGTGAGCTAAGCAACCTCTAAATTCCATTTTGTGAAATAATTTTTAGGACTGACTCAACATGACTGAAATAGTCCCATTCCCATGTGAGGGATATATTTTTAAACCGTACCTTAAATCTAAATCCAGTTTCTGTTTCAGTGAGCTGAAGAATAGCTATAGCATTGGACTTATGGGTAAGAGAATATCATTTCTGTCAACTCACTTAGAATGATGCCATGTCTATGAGGGGGCATTTCTGAATTTGAAATTCTGCATTATCTCTGAATTTTCTAACCAAAGTCTGGCTTTGGATTTCACCCATACTTACTCTATCCTAGACATTCAGACATTCAGATCTGTTGTTGTTGTTGTTGTTGTTAACAGAACATCTGGTATGTATTGGCAGAAGGCATTAGTGATGACTTTCAGTAAAACCAAAGCCAAAAATCGTGATGGAGTATAAGTTCATCTAGTTTATGTCATTCTTTCTATGACAAATCCAAAGCCCAAACATTGCTTTCTACCCATAGTGGCATCTGAAAACACAATAACCACCGTCATGGGATTTTAGAGATTTTAGAGATTTCAATGAAAGATTATACAAAGTATCAAGGTGGAAACACCAGATTAGTAATTAGGCAATAAAAACGTACTATATTGTTAAATATATCCCTAGATATTTAGGAAAAGTGACAGCAGAAAAATAAATCTTTTCCCTTTTTGTATTCAGTGTAGTTCAATCTAGGTAGAAAGAGACCTATCCTAATTCCATTTCTCAAAGCACAGGTATATTTCCTCATGAACCAATCTTTCCTCAGCAGACTAATTTAAATAATAAAATGAAAAAGAAATAACTGGATGGATCCTCCAAACTTTACTTCCAGAATTGGAACGGGGAGCCCTTGGGGTTTCAGGGCCATTCTGAGCTGTCGAAGCTCTTTGAACAGCTGTTTGGTAGTAGTCTCCACAGAGCTCGTTAGCACAACTAGTCAGGGCCATGTTAACTGGGTCCCTTTACTGTTGCCGCCACACTCCCTCTTATCATGTCTTTCCATTATCACCTGCCCACCTCCCCAGCTTGCTCTGTTAGCACTTCTGTTCTCCTGAGGGGAAAGAATTTTCTTTCCTTCTTTCCTCTCTCTTTCTCCCTCTCTTCCATCCCCTCTTCCTCCCCTTCATCTCTCCTTCCCTCCTTCTCCCCACCTCCATCTGACCAATTCTTTCTCATTTCTCTCACTTTTCTTCTTTAGCTGTTGCTACCTCTTTCCCTCTCTTCCTCCTCTCATGGCTGTTTCTCCCCAATGTGTGAGTTCTTTCTTTCCCATCCTCAAGCACTATCCTTCATTAGTTTTCATACCTTCAGTGGAAGGAACCACTTGAATATCTTCAATCATCAGACTAGAGGTGTATTCTCTTTCTTTGCAGAGTGCGTTAAGAACACAGGCTTTGAGATTGGACTAGAACCTGAAATCTCACTTCTGACGTGCTGTTGCCTGCAACACACAGGACTAAATCACCTTTAGCTCCCATTTCCATGTCTGTTAAATGGGGATAATAGTATCTTCCTAAAGGTGGTATAGGGAGCAAAGAAACCAGTGTTACACATGCACTTTGTGTGGTGACTGGAGAAGAATCAGCAGGCAATCAAGAAAAGCTCCTGTTATATACCATATCTATCGATCAAATAGGACAGATCTCGGGTGCCTGGGTGGCTCAGTGGGTTAAGCTGCTGCCTTCGGCTCAGGTCATGATCTCAGGGTCCTTGGATCGAGGCCCGCATCGGGCTCTCTGCTCAGCAGGGAGCCTGCTTCCCTCTTTCTCTCTCTCTCTGCCTGCCTCTCTGTCTACTTGTGATCTCTCTCTGTCAAGTAAATAAATAAAATCTTTAAAAAAAAAATAGGACAGATCTCAAGTCTGGCTTTGCTAAATCCTCTGTCTTCCTTCCCTCCATGCTAGTGAGCCTGTCCACCTACAGATACTTCATTCATTTATTCATTGTTCATTCATGGGCCTACTTAGAGGATATGTTATTTGCTACCTGCCCCCCCCACCCCATTAGAGCCCTAATACAAAGCTCTGGTACTTTGTGTTACTCTGCCACGGTTGTAAAATTAATCCCTGCTAAATTATTAGTTGATTAAATTTAAGGCATTCTTCCTTCCAGACACTTTAATGATCTAGAGATGGGGACGAGGAAGGAGAAATGAGGAAGAGATAAGTAAGGAGTCCCTTGCACTTTGAGAAGTTCTTTTATTCCTTGAGAGTAGAATTCCCACTAATACACGGGCTGTGCGGACAGGAGATGTAACCGGGGCCAGCACCTTCTCTACCTGCTCACTGGCAAACTTGTTTCTAGAATCTTGCTTGCTTCTTGGATGCAGGTATCTGGGGGTTTTGTAGTAGATATGTTGGTTGGATGGGATATCAGAAAAATTAATACCATCCTGACACGATGCTAAATATAGTTAATTCTTTGTAAGTTCTCGGTAATCTCCTTTGATTCTCACATTTCCGATAAGCATTTTGAATCCTATTTTACAGAAAAATAAATTGACTTGTAGAGAGGTTAAACAACTTGCTTTTAATCACACAGCTAGTAGATGGCAGAGGTTTTTCCGATGCCGAACGCTGGCTTCATTTGCTACACTGCACATGTACTGTCTGTCAGTTGAGACGTTCCAAAGCATGACAGCTCTGTGTTCTTTCTCCCCCTCAGTAACATTTATGCTCAGAGATGGAGATTTTTTAAAGTACCGGATAGACCGTGATCCTCCTACATAGTGCCCAGAACCACCATCTCCTCACTAGGAAGGAGGAAAAACTCTAGACTATACTGAATTCTGGTTCTTTTTCAACCTGTTTGGACAGTGATGCTCTGTTCTGGTCCTCATTTTGTTTAAATGAGGAAATGGGCATATATGTTTTATTTTCTTTTTATCTAACCATGCTTTTAGTACAATTTTTCTAGAATATGCCTGATTTTTTTTTTTATTATTTAGGTATAAACCTGAGGACAGAGTTTATATCAGAGTTTTAGTAAGCAAGAGGCAAAATGAACACCAATTCACATTCCTGCAGAAAACAGTATACACTTCTTGAACTTTTAACAATGGGTGGGGGGAAATATTAGTTATGACCTATAACCTTAAAAGATTATGCCTTTTTGCTTGGCCATATGAACGCCTCCTATTTTAATTTGTGAAATGAGTTCAACCCACCTGATTACATTCAAGGCATACAATTCCACATTTTGTGTTAATTGTGAACTAATAAAATTGCAAGGGTCATAAAATGTAGATTTTTCTCTACTATTCAGGTCAAAAGAGAAGGCACAAGTTCACACCTTATCAGAAAAAAATGGAGATTCTAGGTCAGAGTTGCATGCTAATGGAACTCAAGTTGAATCCCATTAACAGATGTATATGGTTTACCTCTTCTGGTGTTTGGGTTTGGGTTTTGATTTTTACTTGAATTAATTGTCAACATTTAGAAACCAACAGATATCAGGGATACCTGTGTGGCTCAGTCTGTTAAACATATGACTCTCGATTTTGGCTCAGGCCATGATGTCAGGATGGTAAGATCGAGCCCTGTGTGGACTGTGCACTGGGCATGTTGCCTACTTAAGATTCTCTCTCTCTCTAAAAAAAAGAAAGGAAAAGAAAAAAGAAAAATAGATCTCACATACAAATCTAGATTTCTACCATCACTTGAAAGCTCTGAAGACTTGCATAATACTGGGTGTGGAACCAACTGGAAGTAACTTCCAGCTTCTATGAGGCATCCACTCTCCAATTTGCCACAGTTCTCCTCTGGCCGACTTGCTTTATTTGCTTAACTCCCATAGGCATTTGTGGTATTGATCCTGGGCTTAAGGAGTAGTTTTCAGATTACCTTTTAAACAAATTAATTAATTAATTATTTTTTTGGAAATTAATTTTTTTTTAAAGATTTTATTTATCTATTTGACAGAGAGAAATCACAAGTAGATGGAGAGGCAGGCAGAGAGAAAGAGAGGGAAGCAGGCTCCCTGCTGAGCAGAGAGCCCGATGCGGGACTCGATCCCAGGACCCTGAGATCATGACCTGAGCCGAAGGCAGCGGCTTAACCCACTGAGCCACCCAGGCGCCCCTGGAAATTAATTTTTTAGCTGCTTCTAATTCACCTGTTTTCTTTCCCACCATCTCCACCTTATTCTCAGGATGGGTGCTCAAGATGTCAGACTAGTGGTCATACTGGCTTCCAACCGCCAAGCCACAACCAGCAACCCTCACTGTCTGCTGACTTCCTCTTTTTCTTTCTAAACCCCGAGGAGATTGGGGAGGGGCTTCAGAAGCCATGATGAGGGAGAACACCTCAGGACAGAAGTGCCTCAAATCTTAAGCCAATAAGACTGCTGTGTTTGTGCCTGCCCATCGAGGATCAGCCCTGCTTGTATTAGAGGCAAAGTGGACAGTGTCTTTGCTGGTTAATCCACCCTCCACTAGTCTGACCCTGCTTTTGACATGCGTCCTTACATTGGCCATTTGTGTGCATGCATGTGTATATGTGTTTTTCTGTGTGTGGTGTATTTACTAGATACAAACTTTGCAAAGGTGTCACAGTGCCCTGCTCAATGTAGATAGTCCATAAATGTATTTTAAATGGAATGGATTGAATTATTTATTTATTTTACAGGCTTCATAATGTTCATGGCCATATGATAAATAAAACCAAATTTGGATTCCATATGCATACTTGATTTTCAAACACTTGTGTTTTGTACCATAAATAAACCCATTCATCACTGTTGTATAAAAACATCTCTGACCAACACATAAAACATCTTAAGCAAACTAACATTTAACCTCTGAAATGGAAGTATAAATGGGAGAAAATTTCATGGATTTACTAATTATCTTATCCTGCTGTGGATGCTAGCAGACATTGTCTAGAGCTACTAACGTGAATGCATACAATAATTAATACAGAGCCAAGGAAAATTAGTCTAAAAGTATAAGGTAATTCTTAGATTGTTAGATATTTACAGAGACTTTTATTTCATCCTCTACGATAACTTTTTAGATTTTAATTCTAGTGTAGTTCACATATAGTGTCACATTCATTTCAGGTGTACCATCCTCTACTTTAATTTTAAGCTTTGGAAAAATTTAATACAGATAGAAACAATGGGAAGAAATAATTGGTAGAAGAAATATTTCTATTAAAGTGGTGGATTAGGAAGAATGTAAAAATTTTCTTACTGAATACAAATTTTCCATGTGTAATTACAAAAAGGTCTTAAAATAATAGTGAAAAATTCTTCCAACAAAATTTATTAAATGATTGTGTATTTGAAGATTTGGCTCAAACATACCCTGTGTAATAGTGCATAATACTTTCCAGCTGAAACTTTTCAAGAAGCCATACTGTTGAGTCAAGGAATTTCTTTCTGTTTAGACAGTACTGTGAATAATAATTTATACTTACCAGGGTTTGAGAGACTATTTTTCCTTGAAACAATGGAGTTTCTTCTAACCCTTTTCAAAACGATGTCTTTTCAGATATTGGTAAGACA
The DNA here is from genome assembly GCF_964662115.1 of Mustela nivalis. Classification (NCBI taxonomy): domain Eukaryota; kingdom Metazoa; phylum Chordata; class Mammalia; order Carnivora; family Mustelidae; genus Mustela; species Mustela nivalis. The sequence goes on along the minus strand of NW_028134339.1, from coordinate 48,861 downwards.
CACACAATTTCTGTATTCACTTTATTAAATGAGTCTGCTCTATTATTTTATACTAAAAAAAAGTTCACGTGTATTCTGGAATTTGATGACTTCAAAGTTAATTTTAAGAGAAAATGCTAACAATGAGCACAGAAAAAGTGTTTTCAATCTCAGAAGATTTCATCTCTGTATAACTGTACACACAAACTTGTCTTACCATAATGTCAATAGGATTTATATATTTATTACAGAGATCTATAATGTCAAAGTCTGAGTCACATAAAAAAATGGACATTTGTTTTAAAAACAACTATACAGCAGCACAAAAGTGTTAAAAAAAATCTTAACCCAGTTAGATTTTTATCAGTGAAGGGTAGGATGGTACTCTGGCAGCCATGGCCAGGTTTGGCTGCTTTCCCTCATCATCCTTTCCAGAATGCTGGGCTGAGTCCACGGTCTTCAGTTGGCAGAGCTGATCTTGGGTTGCTTAGGGAAGAGCTGCCAGCACCAAGATGATAGTAGCAAAGGTACGACCAGAGGCTGTCCTCAACCACACAGAGGTGGAATCACATAGCAGGGGATACTGCAATGTGGCAGACAGAGAGTCCAGGGTAAGGAGTGAGTTCAGAATCTGTTGGTTCTGTTGTGGGATCAGTTCTCTAAAGACCCAGGACTAGCCTGAGGACTGAGATGATGGCTTTAGCCAGTCTGAAATGTATAGCACTTTGAAATTGGGACATGACAAGTACCACCAAAAATAGGAGATTTTTCTATTCAGGGGAGACAAAATTTTTCTCTTTATGTCTCTGTACTTTGCAAGCTGATTTGCCATAAATTCTCATGAGTTTTCATGACCATACCCCATCAAGCATGGCCATTTTGCTTTAGTTCACGAAGACATCTGGGTTAAGCTGCTATTTCTGTTCTTTAAAATTTTACTTTATCTATTTAATTTTTTGATTCAGGTTTTAACTTAAATACCTGTTAGTTAACATACAGTGTAGTAATCATTTCAGGTATAGAATTTAGTGATTCATCACTTACATATAACACCCAGTGATTTTATCTGGGCACCCTTGCTACCCATCAACCATTTAGCCCATTCTCCCACTTACCTCCCCTCCAACAACCCTGTTTGTTCTCTACAATTAAGAGTCTCTTTCTTGGTTTGCCTCTCTCTCTCTTTTCTTTCCTCCTATGTTCATCTGTTTTGTTTCTTAAATTCCATATATGAGTGAAATCATATGGTATTTGTCTTCCTCTGATTGACTTACTTTGCTTAGCATAATACTTTCTAGCTCCATCCACATTATTGCATTGGCAAGATTTCATTTGTTTTCATGGCTGATAATATTCCATTACACACACACACACACCACCTCTTCTTTATCCATTCATCAGTTATATAGGGTGTTTCCATAATTTGACTATTGTTGATAATGCTGCTATAAACATCAGGGTGTATGTATCCGTTTGAATCAGTATTTTTGTTTCCTTTGGGTAAATACCTAGTAGGGCAATTGTTGGGTAGTTCTATTTTTAAATTTTTGAGGAACCTCTATACTCTTTTGCAGAGTAGCTGCACCAGTTTGCATTCCCACCAACAGTATAGGAGGGCTCCCCTTTCTCCATATACTTTGCCAACATCTGTTGTTTCCTGTGTTGTTAATTTTAGCCATTCTGACAGGTGTGAGGTGAAATTTTAAAAGGTCATTATAATACCATGGCAAATCTTCAACACATCCCCTTAAGCCTTGTGACATATTGTGTTATTGTTTAAATGTCCTTTCAGCTTAAAAGCCCTTATCCCTGCCATGGGACTAAACCCTGGAGGGGCAGTTTAGACAACTCATGGAGTTGCCAACATGAAAATCAGCTTAGTTTTTCAGAGAAGGGCAAACTTTTTTGTATGAATGAAAGAGATTTACCCCAGGAACCCTGAGTATAATATCATTGTAAGCAACTTGGGACTCAGTTGGAAGACCTTGGAACTTTCCTTAGATAGGTTCCTACCTTATAGGTTTATTGTAATAACTGATAATAAGCTGGGTACATATAAAAAACCTTTATGTATAGTAAAGCACTATATACAAATGTCAAGTGGTATTTTATAACTTTTTTTTAGTGCTCTCACTCTCTCTCTATTTATTTATTTATTTTTTTAGAGAGGGAAAGAGAATGACCTTGTGAATGAGTGGGGGAGGGGGACAGAGGGAGAGAGAATCTTTTGCAAGTTCCATACTCAGTGCAGAGCCCCACCTAGGGCTCAATCTCATCACCTTGAGGTCAAAATCAAGAGTTAGATGCTTAACCGACTGAGCCACTAAAGTGCCCCACAAGTGGAATTTTATTTTGTTTTATTTTAATTTTTAAAGATTTTATTTATTTGAGGTAGAGAGAGAGAGAACACAAGAGGTGGGGAGGGGCAGAGGGAGAGGGAGAAGCAGACTCCTTGCTGAGTGTGGAGCCAGACTTGGGGCTCTATCCCAGGACCCTGAGATAATGACCTGAGAGGAAGGCAGCCACTTAACCAACTGAACCATCTAGGCACCTCACAAGTGGAATTTTAAAAATGCTTTGCTTGTAGGTAAGATCAGGGGTCAGTGTGCAGCAAGATTTGGTGTAAGAATATTTCATACCCTTTAAGAAAATTCATTTTCTTTCTACACTTGTATTCCAAACAATAGAAATACCTAACTATCTGAAACATGTGCTTACCTTCTGAAGATTTCAAACTGTAGAAATGTTATAGGATTTATTTTCCTCTGGTGCTCAAGGTTCTTGGTCACATGGCTTTGAAGAATGAAGAAGAAGACCAGAGTGGTGGGTGGCAAAGCAAAGTTTATTGAGCGATAGTACAAATCTCCCAAAGAAGGATGGGACCTGAGAGGGTTTCCCCTGGAGTTTCTAAGTCTAGGGGGTTTTATGGGCTTGTTGGCAGGCCTTTTAATCTGATTAACCCTCCACTTGCCTGTCACCCAATCAGGTGTTTGTCATTTACCTATCACATGGGAAAGGGTGGAGAGCTCGTTCCAGGGTGGTGTATAATTCTTTCAAGGGTGGTTTCCTCTTAGGACGCGGTCGCCTTGTCCCTGTTTGCCTTTCTTCCAACTATCCTGCACTAGAAAGAAAGAAGGTAGGTGGGCATATTTATTTATTTATTTATTTATTTAATTTTTTTAAAAAAGATTTTATTTATTTATTTATTTATTTATTTGACAGAGAGAGATGACCAGCAGGCAGAGAGGCAGGCAGAGAGAGGGGAGGAAGCAGGCTCCCTGCTGAGCAGAGAGCCCGATGCGGGGCTCCATCCCAGGACTCTGGGATCATGACCCGAGCTGAAGGCAGCGGCCCAACCCACTGAGCCACCCAGGTACCCCGGTAGGTGGGTATATTTAAAATATAACAATTTATCTCCCAGTTTTCCTCATACTTCATTTCTATGCTCATTGCTTTTCTCTTTTCCTGTCCAGAGTTCCTTTCCTTTCTTTTGATTCTTTCTGTTTCTCTTGGCTTGCTGGCTTTTTTCATCGTAATTTTGTCCCACACTATGGACTTTAATGATTGCTTATATACCAAATATTTCTTAAGCTGCATTTTTAGCCAAGAAACTTCTGAAATATAGAGGAATGTACACCAAGGTATTCACAGATACCTGTTATGCCCTCTCCCTCCTCCCAAGCCCCTAAATTTGTTCCTAGTTTTACACTCCTATCCTTGGTCACACTTAATTTAAACTCATTCTCCATGGGAATTAGGGTGATCTTTCTTAAAGATGCATCTGATCATGTTATGCCCTTATTAAACCCTTCTAATTGCTTTCCATCACTTTTAGAATTCGTATCTGTTCATCTCTCTAAACTCATTCCCATTGCTCCTCACCTCACGGGGTTGACTTGTGGTTTCCCAAATGCATTAGGCAGCTTTCCGACTTCACATGACTGCTTGGCCTAATCTCTCTGGAATGGCCTTTCTGCTCCTGTCTCTGCTTAGCAAGCTTCTTTTTAACATTCAGTCAAAATATCTTCTGTAATATCTGTCACAATATCCTCTAAGAAATCTGCCCTGCCTGCCAGCTCCTCCAAACAAGGTAAACTACTTCTATTATTGCACTCTGTACACTGTATTGAAATTATTCATTTATGTATCCTTCTTCTTTACAGACTCTAATTTGAATATAAAGTCATTGCCTTATTCATCTTTGTATATGGCTCCCAGCACAGTTCCATACACAAGATAGATGCTTAATAATATTTTTCGACAGCAGTTCAATTAAGACTGCAACATCGTTACACAGTTGATTTCTGGGTTGGTTTGAGTTTATCTGGGCAGTGAGGCGATGTGACATGGAGAGCATACTACTTTTGTCTCTCACCTCTTCACATGTGTTCCTCTGGAATTTATGTGCTCTGTTAGAAAGGTTCCTTCCTGGGGGCATCTGGGTGGCTCAGTGGGTTAAGCCTCTGCCTTCCACTCAGGTCATGATCTCAGGGTTCTGGGATCGAGTCCTGCATCGAGCTCTCTGCTCGGCAGGGAGCCTGCTTCCTCCCCCCTCTCTCTCTCTGCCTGCCTCTCTGCCTACTTGTGATCTCTCTCTGCCAAATAAATAAAATTAAAAAAAAAAAAATTAAGGTTCCTTCCTGGATGGGGGTAGGCAAAACAGTCAATATTGTCAATGGATTTTCTACATACAATCACGAAGTAATACTTAGAAAAATATTAATTAGACATTATTTACAGAGAAAAACACCATTATTCATTCGCTACATATTCTTTAACCACGTATTGTCTGATGGATACTGTTCTAAGTATTGGGAATACAGCAGTGAGCAAGGCACATCTAAATCTTTACCTTCATAAAGATAAAAAAATAAAAAGAAAGAAGAGAAAGAGAGAGAGAGAGATAAAGTATATCTTATTAACAGAGAGAAAACACTTACCCTGTTTTTCCACAGATCTTAAATCATGCTTTCCTCCCCCAAAACTATCTTTCTCCCTCCTTGCTTTCTCACTTTAGAATGTTTTACAGACTTAAAGCAAAGGCAAATACAAAAATGGAAATGTTCTTGAAAAGGCTGGCTTAGAGGTCATGACAAATATTGGCAATGGAGTTTCCATATATACTTTGTAGAAAGAGTGAGAAAAGGCTGCCATTTTGTTGAGGCTAATTGGGATGCCAAGCTCAGAAAATTGGTGTGTTTTGCAATAAAGATACAACTACCAACCTTTGTTTTGGTTAAAACAAGTTTTTAAAAATATGTTTTGCTAAATTATCATATCCTTATCTCCTCAGTCGGAATGAATATGTGTGTCGTTTGTGTAAATATAGCTCTTCAAAGTGATGTTGATTGGATGGTTCGTACACTGCTCGAGTGTGTGTTTCAGTAATTTTTCACTCGAATGGACAACATGTAATATTCAGCCCTCCCAGGACAGTAGTAACTTGTGATCTACGTTTCTTGACGATTCTTTCAAAACATTTTGATGAATATGTATATCATATGGCCATAGGAAGTATGCCTGCCCATTTGCCATTTTTTCAATTGGACATAGTTTAGTTGCTTAACACCAAAGGCTTTATAGAACATAACCACAATGGAGAATGGAAATAGAATTTTAATGGACGTCAAATAAGAAACGCAGCATACATCTAGAGCAGAGTGCTCTGCACTTCCCTTGAGTAATGATAGCACCATTTACGTGGGTGTAAGCCAACTCTTTCTTCTTGGCAAGAAGGCAGTTTTTAATAGTGTATGTCAAGGACACAAAATTAAGTTTTCCACGTATGCTCACAGAGGAGTCTTACATTCCAGAAGTAACGATTAATGACTTTTATATGGTAGAATTTTAGTCATATGGATTTTATTTTCTCCTTCATTTAGTCACAGCTTTTTTGATTTCCCTTTATGGTCAGCTCCTGACTTTGGAAACGACGCAAACACACTTGGGCAAAAAGCATAAGAACAATAGTTCTGAGAAATGTAGGCCAATGTGGCTGAGAGCCCTTGCCAGAAACTAATTTTAGTTAAAGAGGTCTAACTATTTTCAAGCCATTTACTTCTCTTCCCGCCTCCCCGCCCTGCAGCACCACGGATAAAAGTGCCTCACTTCGTGGGGTTTGGAATTTGTGCCTGTGACAAGTTTAAAGAGAGTTCTTTAAATTTTCTTTCATCATTTCATACCAAACTCAGGAGTGACGCTAGGTCAGGGAATGGGACCTTTCGCTTACACACCAAAAATGGACTGATAAGAGGGACAGTTTGGTTACATCCCTCCTTTCCGACAATCACTCCTTTCCTTCCCCCGCATCTCCCTCTTATCTTCAGGAAGGCTACCCTCTCATCCCGCTTCTCTTTCTCTTTTAGTTGGGTTTGTAGTTGCTAAGGTGTTAACTGTTGGATAAAATTAGTGAATTAAGGGCAACCCCTCCGAAATCATTTGCATTTAAAAGGAAATACAAAGAGATAGAAGAGCCTAAGGCAGCCTTAGTGCAGAAGGAGAAGCAGGTCTAATTTTAGACCAGGGCAGGTAGCCTCTCTGCATTGTATGACTGCCCCCTGCACCAATAGCCATGATCATAAGTAGATGGTTACAAATTGCTTCCTTAAGTCCAAACCCCATTTTTAAAATGATTTTTTTTTCTATTCATAGTTTTTTTTTTTTTTTAAGATTTTATTTATTTATTTGAGATAGAGAGTGAGAGAAAGCGGTATGAGCAGGGGGAGGGGCAGAAGCAGAAGGAGAAGGTTAAGGAGAAGCAGGCTCTCCACCAAACAGGGAGCCCTATGTGGGCCTCTATCCCAGGACCCTGGGTTCATGACCTGAGCTGAAGGCAGTTTCTTAACTGATTGAGCCGCCCAGGCACCCCAAATAGTTTCAACAAAAAGAATCTCAGATACATTATATATACACCAAAATCCATACTGTGTTATTCCTCAGGCATTCTGTTTTTCATTTTGAACACTTTTAATTCTTATTAAGATTTCTTTTTATAGTCACCAAATTCTAATTATTTGACCAGTGTCACTGCTTTCTTCTGCATTATCTCCAATGTATATTTTTTCTCTTAAATGTGCTCTCAATAACCAAATGTATACCATGGAGACAATGATAGCTGATATGCAGAGAGGTTTGAATGAATAATTCCTACAGGTAGTACTGTTGCTTTTTACGTTTTATCTTCATTTCAGTAATTTCAAAGATTGTGCATGAATTTGAATCTTTTCCTTTGTGTATGTCCAAGTTCAGCCAGTTTCATGGTGACTTTTGGGGGAAAAGAAACCTAGGTTGAAACATTGCTGTCTCTTATTCAATTTGCAGCCCCAGTCTGAGAATTAGACCCTTAAAATGTATTCACAACTATACACACAATATATTTTTATTTGACATCCTCAAAATTTAATTTCAAACTTTAAAATTTTACCATCTAATGTCTATCTCTTGAGATTACTCGAACTTTTACTGATTACTTTTCCAAATTACTTGGGTTTTCTTGACTTTTATTCAAATATTCCAAAGGATAAGCAAGATTTCATCCTTAAAATGAATAAACAGGATTCCTATTTCATCATTCAAATCATGGATAAAATGTGTAAAAGCCTTTGGCCTCAGTACCTTCTGGTGTGGAACACATCCAAGCAGTCCTTCTTAACTGATGTCCCAGAATGTATAAATAAGAAATAATATTTCTCTAATGCTTAACCACAGCCACCACAGTCTGGGAAATGAATACTGAATTTCCAGCTTGTTTGCCCAGCTCAAACACTTTACATTACCGAGACAGAGTTCACTAGGCAGAGCACAGACAAATGCCCTTGGCGATGCTGTAATGAGACATTACAAAGTGTTTCTAGGGGTGAGGTGGTGTGGGCATAGGATGGGGAGAGGAACAATTTCTGAGGGGCAAGTGTGCTATTACATATAAAATGAATCTAGAATATTCCATGTATTAGCCCATGCTATATTTGAAGAGATGCTTAACATGAATTTGACAAATTTTGTATCATCTACATGAAAGATAGTAAATTATTCTTTATGACAAGTATCAGAATTGATCGAGAGAGAGAATGAGAGAGACCTTGAGATTCAATCAGATGATTGACTCTTGGCCCAATGGCAAGGCATTTTTAACAGTCAGGAGCCAGAAATAGCCCAGTGTCACCCTGTTGGACGGTGAGCCGGGGCTAGACCTCATGTCTATCAAGTCCTAGGCCAGTGTCCTTTTCAAGACACCATCAGCCCATTATAAATTTCCTAATCACTACTTAATCAGATAGCAGTTTCTCTCAGTGACAATCATTTTCACTACAATTGAAATGTATCTCATTTGTATCTCTTCTGAATGAACTACTGCTTTTGCTAGGACCTGATAAAAGTTTTATTAATATTAGCAATACTGATTTATTTGATCAACGTTATTACTGTTCATGAGTTTCATTGTTTTTACCCGACTTTTCCCAAATTTTTATTAAATAAATTTCAAAAAGACCAAAGATTATAAACTTCATACTCACCCAAATCAGATCACTATAATTTTTCTGCTGTTTTATTGAAACATTTTTAATTATTTTCAAATTACAGTTAAAATGCTGAATTCTAGCTTTATAAAATATGCCATTTGCATCAAGAAAGAAAAAAATGTTAAAGAGGATGCTGCAGAGATCTTCCTTTACAGTTTCCCAGCTACTTTATAAACAGTTGTCTTTCTAAGTCAAGTAATTTTTTTTTTTTTTATAGTATGTTTGGTTTTACCCAATCTGACTGGTGTGAAGTGATACCTCATTGTGGTTTTGATTTGTATTTCCCTAATGCTGAGTGATGGTGAGCATTTTTTCATGTGTCTGTTGGCCATGTGTATGTCTGTTCGTGTCTTCTGTCCATTTCTTGACTGGATTTTTTTTTTTTTTGGTGTTAAGTTTGATAATTTTTTTATAGATCTTGGATACTAGCCCTTTATCTGATGAGACATTTGAAAATATCTTCTCCCATTCTGTCGCTTGTCTTCTAGTTTTGTTGACCATTTCCTTTGCTGTGTGAAAGACTTTTACCTTGATGAAGTCCCAATAGTTAATTTTTGCTTTTGTTTGCCTTGCCTTTGGAGACATGTCTAGCAAGAAGTTGCTGTAACCGAGGTCACAGAGGTTGTTGCCTGTGTTCTTCTCTAGGATTTTGATGGATTCCTGTCTCACATTTAGGTCTTTCATTTTGAGTTTATCTTCATGTATGGTCTAAGAAAATTGCTCAGTTTCATTCTTCTGCATGTGGCTGTCCAGTCTTCCCAATTACCATTGTTGAAGAGACTGTCTTTTTTCCCCTTGGACATTCTTTCCTGCTTTGTTGAAGATTAGTTGACCATAGAGTTAAAGGTCCATTTCTGGGTTCTCTATTCTGTTCCATTGATCTATGTGTCTGCTTTGTGCCAGTACCATACTGTCTTGTTGATTACAGCTTTGTAGTAGAGCTTAAAGTCTGAAATTGTGATGCCAGCAGCTTTGGTTTTCTTTTCCAAAATTCCTGTGTTCTTTGGGGTCTTTTCTGATTCCATACAAACTTTAGGATTATTTGTTCCAGCTCTGTGAAAAATACTGATGGTATTTTGATAGGGATTGCAAGTCAGGAAATGACAGATGTTGGCAAGGATGCGGAGTAAAGGGAACGCCCCCTACACTGTTGGTGTGAATGCAACTGGCACAGCCATTCTGGAAAACGCTATTAGACATTCCTCAAAAAGTTGAAAATAGAGCAGCCATATGACTCAGAAATTGCTCTACTGGGTATTTACCCCAAAGATACAAATGTAGTGATCTGAAGAGACACCTGCATCCCAATGTTTATGGCAGCAATGTCCACAACAGCTAAACTATGGAAAGAGTCCAGCTGTCCATAGACAGATGAATGAGTAAAGATAAGGTATATATATATAGAATGGTATACTACTCAGCCATCAAAAAAAATTTGGGACACCAAAATTCAAGTTTTGGGATGCCAAGGTGGCTTAGTCTGTTAAGTCTCAGCCTTTGGCTGAGGTCATGATCCCAGGGTCCTGGGATTGAGTCCCTCATTGAGCTTCTTGCTCAGTGGGGAGCCTGCATCTCCCTCTGTCTGCTGCTCCCCAGCTGTGCTCTCCCTCTCTGACAAATGAACAAATAAAATCTTAAAAAAAAAAAAAAAAGAAATCTTGCCATTTACAATGATGTGGATGAAATTAGAGAGTACTGTGTTAAGCAAAATAAGTCAATCAGAGGACAATTATCATATGATCTCACTCATATGTGGTACTTAAGGAAAAAACAGAAGATCATAGGGGAAGAGAGGAAAAATAGAAACAAGACAAAATCAGAGAGGGAAAGAAACCATAAGAGACTCTTTATCATAGGAAACAAACTGAGGGATGCTGGAGGGGAGGTGGGTGGGAGAATAGGGTAACTGGATGATGAAGATTAAGGACAGAATGTGATGTAATGAGCACTGGGTATTATAGAATACTGATGAATCACTGACCTCTACCTCTGAAACCAATAATACATTGTATGTTAATTAATTGCATTTAAATAAAAAAGTAAAAAGAAACAAATCAGGTATTTCCCAAGCTTAGAAAGGGCTTGAAAATGATGAATGTCCAACTAATATTTATTGAATTCATTATTACAAATAAAAAAAAAAAGCCGTGTGGGACACAAACACAAAAATGCATGGTATGTTTATAATTATAGAACTTTACATTTTATGTATGTTCCTGACAGGGGAAAATTTTGGATTTTACTAGGTGTCGAGGGTCTCTTAATTCTCTGCTAATAATTTTCATGGTTGATAATTGGAGGAATTTTCCGCAGACTAACTTCTGGCTCTTGCTTCTTGACCACAACCCACGTACTTCCTGTACTGGGCACCACAGGGTATGTTCAGATCACAATACAATCTCCAGCCTTGCACTTTTATGTCATTGTACTAAGTAAGTCAGCACAGAGAGCCATTGAAATATTTATAGAAGCCGTTCCTAAATGTGTATGGCTAACAATCACTTAGCTATACATGGAAGTGACTGCAAACCTCATAAATATATCCCACTAAGCCAAAGGAAATGTATCTGCAGCTTGGCTTCTCCTTAGCCTCTGCTCAAATATGCCTGCATTTTCTGCAAGACAGTGGTGTATGGTAAGGATTTAACAGCCAGTTCTCTGGGACCAGAGGTATGACCATATATCTGGACTTATGATTACTGTAGATTTTACTGATATAAAGAGTTTGCATACAATTTGTAAATACTAACGAAGTATGTAACACTCTATTTTAAATTCCTTGTGTGACCAATTGATTCTAACAGAAAGTTTCCCTTGATTTCTGCAGAAGTCTTGTGTTGGTGATCATTCTGTGGCTTCAATTCAAGCTGATTTGACAAATGCAATTACATCTCTTTTATTATAAAAGAATGGAAGAAAATAAAAATAAAAATGCAAACAAAAGCCAAAGCTAAAACTACATTTTAAAATGTTGAAACAGCTGAAAAGAGTAAGAGCCACTGACATCTTTACCCTCCTTTTTCTGCCTTAGTTTTCAGGCCCAGAAACAGTGCCTTCTAGGCATTTTGGAGATACCACCATGAGGTGAAGAGGCTGTTGCTTAGGACCCAGTGTTGGTGCCATCACCTGCTCTGTGTGACTGCAGGCGAGTTATTTTCCTCTCTAATTCTTCATTTGAAATTAGGGACAATGGTAGCACCTGCATTATAGGGTTTGTATGAGGATTGAGTTAGTTAGTATGTAGAATTGGGGGCACTTAATGAATAGTTAAATAGGATTGAAATAATTAATCAGTATACCTTAGCCCTTAGCACATGGAATAGAGAAGGAGAGAGATACAGAGATAAAAGATGATGTAAACTTTGCATATAAGTAAATCTACAAATTGAAAAAGAAAATATTGCCACCAAATTTGGACTTTGGAAATATACTTCTAGTATAATGCTAAAAGTATATTTATTTGAGGTCATCACCCGCTCAGTTCACATTCATTGACCTAGACATTCATACATTAGTTTTTATTTAGCAGATAATGGGTATAAGGTACTATAGTCAGCATCCTGGATATCGTTGAGGTTGAATAATTGTATTCTATCCTCAAGCAGCTTGGATGATAGGAGTTAAAATTACACACATACACACACACAGAGAAACACTAAAGAAAGAGGTATCTGTTGAGTGTATGGATAGATACAGATACTGTATCTGTGAGTTCAGAGATGGGAGAGATAGTTTCTAACCAGTATAGTTTAGAAAAATAATATAGTCTAGGTAAAGGATTTGACCTGATCCATGAAAGCAGAAGGGATAAACTGTTAACTATGCATTGTATTTCAAAGCATCTTCTCTTTTTTAAAAATTATTTTTCAGTATTTAAATATTGGATTTTTAAAAATAAATGTCTGTGTTTTTTGCTTTCATTGAAAAACTGGAAGTTCTGGTGAGACCCTTAACTTTTGTTCCAACACTGCCATAATCACTTGAAGGCAAGTTTTCTTAGTCTGTCCAGGCTTATATAACAAAATATTATAGAATGGGTTGCTTACAAACAGCAGAAATTATTTGTCAGTCCCGGAGACTGGAAAGTCCAAGATCAAGGTGCCAACAGGTTCAGTGTCTGGTGGGTGACCACTTCCTCTGCACAGCTGGCACCATCTTATCATGTCCTCATATGGCAGAAAGGTAAGAGGGGAAGCAAGCTTTCTTGCGACTCCCTTAAGGAATCCCAACCATGAGAGCTTCACTAATTCTATTCCTGAGGGCTCTACCTTCATGACCTCTTACAATTCTAAATACCTACCAAGTGCCCCACCTCCTAATACCATCACATTGTGGGGTAGGATTTCAGCATATTAATTTGGGGAGAGAGCACATAAACATTCAGTCCATAACACAAATAACGATTGCCCCTCTGGGACATCCCCTCTTTCCATTGGTATGGTAGCAGGAGTCATATATTTAAATCTGTGAGCCGGATTCCAAACCTGAAACCACTGGAGAATCATGGTACCCAGAAATTAAATATTCCAGATTTATAGACTGCTAGCTGCGTGATGCCTTCCAATCCCAGCCACACTTCTACCTGTTTGGCTATGCTGAGAGGCAAAAATGTACTCAACTAGTGACATGTAACATAATTGAACTTTCCATCTCTCTCTACATATAGATCAGTTGCATTTTGCACTGTTACAAAAGGGACGGGCCATACCTTTCCAGGGTCTGTACAATATTTGTGGGAGGCTTCAACCCCAAACTAAGAACACCATCTCTGAGCTGTTATCTTTCTCCCTACTTGCCCCTATCTTTATTATAACATGTGTTCTTTTTCTTTTTCCTGTCTTAAATGATGCTAAAATTTACATAACATGAAATTCTTATTTTAGCCATTTCAAGTATACCTTTCGATGGTGCTAAGTACATTCACATTGCTGTGCAACCATCATCCCTACCCAGCTCCAGAACTCTTTTCATCTTGCAAAACTGAAACTCTGTACCCATGAAGCAATAGCTCCCTATTTTCTCCTCCCCCTAACCCTTGGCAATCACCATTCCACTTTCTGTATCTATGAATGTGATGACCCTACGAACCTCATATAAATAGAATCATACCGTTTTATCCTTTTGTGAGTAGTTTGTTTCACCTAGCATAACATTTTCCAGGTTCAATCATGTTGCAGCATGGATTAGAATTTCCTTCCCTTTTAAGGCTGAATAATATTCCACTATATGTGTGAACCACATTGTGTTCACCCATTCATCTGTCAGTGGACACTCGGATTGTTTTCACTTCTTTGGCTACTGTGAACAATGCTGCTGGGAACATGGTTATTCAAATACCTGAGTCTCTACTTTTAATTCTTTTGGGCTTATACCCAGAAGTGGAATTGCTGGATCATATGGTAATTCTGTTTCCTTCCTTTCTTCCTTTCTTTCTTTCTATCTTTCTTTCTTTCTTTTCCTTTTTTTTTTTAAGGAAACCCCTTACAATATTCCACAGCAGCTGCACCATTTTACATTTCCACCACCAATGCACAGAGGGTCCAATTTCTTCACTATAGTCATGTGTTCTTTAGGACAGCTCACCTCCCTGAAGCAAAAACTTCCTCCTGTGTGGCAAGTTTGAGGTCTACCTTCCTTAAGTATGGTGTGACCAAAGAAAAATATTAAGATAAGTGTCAGAATAAGATTCAACTTGAAAATTCCATTGGACTAAGGAAAGATCTGTGTAATATAAACTTTTGCTAGGCACGTGGAAAACCCTAATCCCCCTTCTTCCAAGGAGAAGTTTGATCCCTTTAGCTGGAGAGATTTAATAGGTGTTAAAACGATTGAGACTTGAGCTTGAGGAATTACAGATTTTTAATACATAGCATAAAACATCCAACACAGGCATACTTAAAGATTCTATACAACACAGGAGGGAACTGGGATTAAAGAGTCAGCTAAAATAAATCCCTTACATGGTATTAAAAAGAGGGCTGGGGAACTACTTCCAAGAGATATGTGCCAAATCATACAGTAAATGGAAATGGGGCTAGAAAGAGCTTCTAGATGTAACTTTAGTTCTCTTTCTACTTGCACCAGGGTATCTAAATTTAAGAAGAGGACGTGACTACTCTTGGAGAAGAATAGGTTTGGAGACATCAGCTCAGGAGAGTGTGAGAATGGGGAAAGTGGTTCATAAAACTTTACACCAGGTCCGACTACCACCCTAATAGAACCAAGCCTCCTCGAGACAGGCAGTGCAAGTCACACCATATATAGGGATGGGCTTGAGACCAAAACAGTCTAATCTCAGATAAGGTATAGTGGAATCCAACTTCAGAGCAGGGTGCCTAAAATATCAGGATGAAACTCATAGGTGTGCCACTCAGAGAACTTCTTCCAGGGACTTTGTTCAAGTGTTCATGTCCTCATACAGAGAGCGTGAACGCTCTAACGTAGCCTAACCTCACAGAGGTGGGCCTCTAACCTCATTGAGAGCTGGTGTCTTACCAATGAGATCCACACAGCAAGCTTCATACCCTGGGCTTATTTATCTCCCTGCTCCAGGAAGAGGAGGAATGATCGTGATTCTACTGCTCTAGCATCCTGACACTTCTTTAGTATGGGTTCAGCTTCCTTTACAGTGCTACGTATTACTGTAATCTTTCTGGGTTGGGATGGCTCAGTGACTGATGGTGCTGCCGTGTACTTATCGTAGTTAAATCTTTATCTTATCAGTTTTTATTTCTACAGGTTTTAATACAAGTTCGTTTTCCCAAAACGGGATCGGCTCAGGTCCTGCTTTTGTATCTCACAGCTTCAATCTGCATTTTGTACTTTTTCGGAGGTAGCAGCCACCTACTTTAGTTGTAAGATAAAGTACCCTTGCTCAAAGGATCCAATTAGTGTAGTGAACCCTCACAGTACCTGTTATTTAACCAAAGAAATTAACCTTTGGAACAAACTGTGTTCTCTTCCATCAGCAGGTCTCTGTGGCGGCCCCCACCCCACACATGTGCTGTGCCTTCAAAGCAGATTAGAGTTGACAACAATTAGTCACATGTCTGAATTTTTGACGGGAACTAGAAATGAACTCCAGTACACAGAAGGTCCAAAATTCATCTCTCTCTTGCCTAAGGTTTTCTTTCCTCAGTATCAGTTATCAGTTTAATATAATATTGTTGACTTAACAATGATGTATTTCAAGCTGAAGGCAGAAATGAATTTTGCATTAATAAATTGTTTTGAGATGGATTCAAAGAGTATTTCATTATATAAGAAGGGCAGCTATAAAACATGTTTGGTGGTCTTTCCATCATTGCTACCTGTGGCCCATTTGTGGAGATGACATTTGTCAGTGTGACAGGGAATATTAAGCAAGTGATAGACAGTTATTAGCTGAAGTCCTGATATATTTACACCATGGGAAAATGCACTTGGTATTTTCTTTCTGGCAACTGGTCTGCTGTTCATAATTTGATGGAAAATTGATTAATCACACATTTAACTCAATGCAAGATCTTCTGCACTGTAATAAATTATGGCCATTAATCAATAAGTACAAAGTAATTCCAAGAGTCTGGAGACATGCTGGTTTCTAATAGAAAAACTTGCACTTAGGCCTTCCTGCCAGTGACCACTTCATCTGAGGTATTTTGCACCTGCCTCAATCCAATTAGATGACATAATTAATGAGCCTCAATGCTCTTGATAATTTGTTATACAAAAGAAAGAATGTTTTGGCACATCCATTAAAACCTGATGTACAACACTTTGCAGAAAAGAAAAAAAAAAAAAACACACACAAAAAAAACTGGCAAACCAAAGCCACAGAGGGCCTTATGCTGGGAATCTTGGAGTTCAAGTGTAAATGTGGGAAGTTGCAGTCTTACTTCATGTCGGGTGAAGATTCGGTTGCATTTGTTAAGAGATCCAATAGGGTCTTTTTTTTCCATTAGAAAAGTGAACTCGGCCTGTGTGCAAAGTTTCATGCCATCTTGTTTCTTTTATGACAAATTAAATGGTATGATTAGAATAAGTATTCAGGAAGTATTGTTTCAGAGGCAATCTAATAAATGTTTCCTTGGTTAAGTATCAGTTACAGTTTTACATATCACAGTCATTCTGCACCTGTTTTATGCAGCTAACAATAGGCCTCTCAATAGATTTTAGCGAGAGAAAGCCTGGGAAGATAAAAAGAAAACCAGTTTGCTGCTAATTCTGTCACTTGGAAACGCCAGGAGTAGATTGTGTTTAGAGACTTTGAAAAACAATTAGCTCTGGATTATAGGACTAAAAGGCCTTTCCTAACTGTACCTGGAAAATACTTTGCCCATTTAATGCCTTCTAAGCTGTCACTGAGCTTGAACTTCAGTCCCAGTGATTAATGAAAAGCTGCAGGGCACAGCTAGAAGCTAAAGTCTCAATTATGAAAAAGCAGTAACTAGTTTAATGTGCTGATGCTTTTATACTTAAAGTGACAGCTATGAAAAATGGCAATATTTCCAATCATGCTTTAATAATTTATCATTCATTTATTGGCATGTCCAATGTGCTTTACTCCCACCGTTCTTTTTCTCTTTCTGGGCTCCTGGTGTTATGACACTGAGGAACACAATGTGGCCTGCTTCCTTAAAAAGCAGACCTTTTTTGGAAGCTCAACCTATACCCATAAAAGCTTATTTCTGTCTTTCTATCTATCAATCAATTAATCAATGTAATTTCTAATTAGTACCACTATATAACAATTGAGTTTTTGGAGAGGGCATAGTCCAGTGACCCTATTTCCAGGACAAATGGCCACTTTCATTCCTGACAGATAACCTTGAATTATATGCCTGTGGTTATAAGAGAAACTAGACAAGTGTGAGTGGAAGAATTGGTTTAAGTCTACCTGTGCTAAGGGGATATCACCCCAGATGTGCAGACAGTGGATAAGTGTAAGGGAGTTACAGAGCAGTAAATGAGGCAGAGGGAAGACAGACCACATTTTTGCAGGCAACAGTATTGATAACTTGTAAAATTATATAGTTTTAATTTTACATTTTTAATTTCCACAATAAAATGTTTAGTCAACAGCTGTAATAGTCTAATAGTCTATTAGATTATATTAGACTGTTCAGTGTAGAACATGCGGAACTTAGCATAGAACCTGGGGCAGTCCCTGACGAGTGGACAAAAAAAAAGAAAAGAATAAAGTGAAGCCACACACCTGGGCTGCTTATTTAATTTCAGTTAGGTTTCTGGAGTACTAGCTGAGTGTCCACTGCCCAGTCAAACATAAATGTACGGAATGAGTGAGACTTCAAAGAACTTGCAAACCACAATTTCATTTATAAGTATTTCAAATTCGGTATTTGTATGGATTGGGTGGCATGATAATTTGCACTCTCTTTAAGTGGAATAAAGACCTAGATAAAAATATTTAGTAGTTATTAAATTGCAACTGTCTAAGATTTTGCTGAATTTGGCTTTCAGAAAGAGAATAGATTATTGATATTCATGAAAGACTCATAAATTGTATAGTAATATTTAAAAATTGCCTCATTTTCTGCCTGGAAGTTTTATTTTTCTTCTTAAAATTTTTTCTTCTGCAGCTATACAATATATCTCCCCATTTTAAAGATACATATATATATACACATGTTTATGATATAATTATATAAAATTATATATGATATATAAAAAGATATATTATTTACTTAAAGATATATAAAGATATTTATACATATATATCATTTCTTAATAAAACAAATTTTCAGAAGTAATTTGGAGAGAAATGGGAAAAACATGCAATTTAAAAATATGTTTCTCGGGGCGCCTGGGTGGCTCAGTGTGTTAAACCACTGCCTTCGGCTCAGGTCATGATCTCAGGGTCCTGGGATCGAGTCCCGCATCGGGCTCTCTGCTCAGCAGGGAGCCTGCTTCCCTTCCTCTCTCTCTGCCGCCTCTCTGCCTACTTGTGATCTCTCTCTGTCAAATAAATAAATAAAATCTTTAAAAAAAAATATGTTTCTCACGATCTGATAGGGAACAACATACTTGTTTTCTTTAATTACTATCATCAGTGGTGCTAGGTATCAGGCCTCCAAGGTTTCAGATCCCAAATTGGTAAATGAATATGTCTACAAGTGAGGTCAGAAAACTCAAGTTTCAAAGCAGGTAGCAGTTTTAGTTGTAAGATGTTCAAGGAAACACTTTTAACTAAAATGGGCTTAATGTACTTCCTACTTGTCTGTCCAGGTAGAAGGTCAATTTTGTCCAAGAGAGCAGTGGTACTGCTTGCCAGACCTTATGAGTTTGGTATTTGCTGAGCTGTTAGGATGTTATTTGAGTCCGGTGATAGGAGTGGTCTACATTGTTATTTCTTTTACTTGGCACTGATTCATTGATCACTTTTCTTTCTATTTATTTATTTATTTATTTATTTATTTATTTATTTGACAGAGAGAGAGAGAGAGATATCACAAGCAGGTAGAATCAGGCAGAGAAAGGGGGAAGCAGACTCCCCACCGGATGGAGACCCTGACGCGAGGCTCGATCCCAGGACCCCAAGACCACGACCCCAGCTGAAGGCAGAGGCCCAGCCCACTGAGCCACCCAGGTGCCCCGATTACTTTTCTTTTTGATGTTTTTTTCTCCATGAAAAGTTTAGCTAAGAGAATACAAGCCCGTGTCTAGTCCATCCACCTCCCCTGAGTCTGTACAGAACTGGTTGGACTATCTTTACTATGATCTTGTCAGTGTTTTACATGTAAAGCCTCACTCTCAGTCCATCTTTTCATATCTAGGGAGGCTTCCGTGGATTTTCCTTTTTTAAGGACAAATGTCTTCAATCTTATTTAGCTTATCTAATAATTTTCTTTTCAAAATGCTTCAAATTACTTTCCAGGATCATTCTCTTTAGGCCTTTATTTTAGTTCAGATCCATTCATTGAGCAAAACATATGTATACACACATATACACACACACAACCTACACTGTTTTCAGTGTAAATAGAATTTAAGTTGTTAAATCAAAGCTATCAAACTTTACCCTCTCTATCTAGTCTTGTCCCCTACAGATTTTAAAGTTAAAAAAAATTAAAAAATATATATTTACATTCTTTAAATAGCTACATTGCTTCTCCTTTGAGGAATGGGGAAAAAGAGGAGTTTAAAGCCAGTTTCTTGGCGCACAGTGATGGAATAAATATTCCCGGGTGGCAAAAAAACAACCCTAGGCCCTTTGGGTGAGGACGACATGATCCCATCATGGAATTTTAGGAAGTTTTGGAATGTTTAATTAAACTCCTCCATCTAGGGTGGTTTCCCCAAAGCTATGGGGGCAACTTGCCCAGATCCTTTTTCCACCAGGTCAGATAAGGTTAAGATGTGGGAGCAGTGCCAGGAGCTTGGGCTATTAGGTCCAGCTGTAAGATTTTTATCTTCTGCATCCGTCTTGTGGGGTCACTCCACCCCCCCTTTGTTTTGATAGATAGCTCCTAATAATTTTCCTCTGGGGACTATCTAAACAATCATCATAGGCTTCAATTTTAGAACGGTTTTAGCTGACATCACCTCAACATTTTAAGTGGTGTATATATGTGAACTTATGCTCTTCTTTCCATAGAAATAATGTAACAATGATGTTGATGATTGTGATTAGGATCATGACAATTGCTGACATTTATTGAACCCTGTCCAAAACATCTGTATGTATTTAATTTGTTAAATGCCATATTAACTTAATAAAATTTCACCACAATCCTGTGAATTAGTTATTCCTAACCCCCTCATATAAGTGGGGAAACAAAGAGTTTAAATATTAATTTTATTCAACTGGTAAGTGATAGGACTGGGATTTGCATGTAGTTGGTCTTACTCCAGTGTTTACTTTAAATTGTTATGAAATATGTATTCTAATTAGTATGAACAGCTTTCTATTTTATAGCATGGGTAAGACATAGGAGAAAGGAGATCACTACAAAATAGTGGCTGTGATGAGGTCTCTAGCAACTGAAAACTTTATACAAAACCCTTTTTTTATCAGGATGTCTAGCTGACTCAGTTGATAGAGCATGTAACTCTTGGTCTTGGGGTTATGAGTTTGAGCCCCATATGGGGCCTACTTAAATAAATAAATAAAATATTTTAAAAAATAAATCAATTTATTGATTAATTGATTAATTGATTAATAAATATTTATTTTTAAAAAAGTCTTTCTATTGTACTCTCTCCTTTCTACACGTAAACGATTTTGCATTGATTCCTTGTCTCTTGATCATAAATAATAAAGCAGAGAGAGAAAATTCATCAGTTTTATGATGATGTCTCTTAGTACTGGGAAATGCTGCTCTGACTCTCTACTGGCAACGGTGTTTTCATTTTTGTACCATCTTGTATTTCCCCACTCTTTTTTATCCTGTTTTTATCTCATCAAACTATCAAAAGTGGAAGGGAATGCAATTCTTTGGACAGTAGCTGTTTATACCTGTGCAAAATATTACTCTCTTCAGGGTACCCAACAGCTCGGATTTTTCAGCCATATACCAAACTTTCAGAAATTTTCCCATATGCTTGAGCTTTATCTTTCCATTCTTCGTTCTGGTATGGTGTTTTTTCCTCTTGTTTTTATACCTCTGAACAAGATGCTGAATTTCCACAACTCCATATACTTGCACAACAGTGTAGTATGTACACGTAAAAAGGTTTAATCTGTTAGTATTTTTTGAGTATTTTATAGAGTTGTTTCATCAGCCAATTTTACATGTTTCTTTCATAAAAATGTATCATCTTTGCACTTTACCCCATTGTTTTAGTTTATTATATGTGATAAATTTAAGACTTTGGCATCTAAAAAATTATTTTAAATGTTTTATATATCGTGTGCTAAGCTACTATCAAATAGCTATGTCCCTAAGAAATCCTCTATTTTCCAAATGTTGTCTCAAAAATATATTCAGTTGGGAGGAAGGAGTTAGCAAAAATGGAGGTTTCAGAAGGGTGTATTTCCTGGATGACTTAAAATAGTAAGGTAGCTTTTATTATTAAACTAAAATAGTGAATCAGGTAATAAAATCTAGAGACTCTGAGTGAATGTTGAAGTACATTCAGACTGGATCAAATTCTATTGGTTTATAGACCATCAAAACAAAAACTGCCCCACTGCTCACAACTGTTAACCCAAAATGGCCTGCTAAGAAGGCACCTGCTACAATAAAGTAGATGCTTATTCTTGTACTGGGGTGAAACAGCTTAAAAAGAATGTTTTCAGTACTGTTTGCTGATTGCACTACATTACAGCCAAGTGTGGTCCATATTGCATGTCTTAATGGATTTAACATTTTAGAAAACAATTATTCAGTGTTGGTTTTCCAGTATTGTCTTAGAGCTGGCCTGTATGACTTTGTAACAGCTGACTGCTACATCTTCAAGAACTTTGAGAACTAGTTGTTAAATGCAGCCATTATCATAGTTAAATGATATACCTACAAATGAATTGGTTAACAAATACTAAAAATTAAACACATCCTACTTATCTGCTACTTTTTACTATTACCTATGTCTTGAGTTTGTTTATGTTTATTGTATTGGTGTGGTAGAAATACTATATAATGGTGGGCTGTTGCACATTTCTTTCCAACTCCACATTCAGTGGTATCCCACTGCTCACTTGAAATTGGTTAAATGTAAGAGTATTTGTAATACTGGGGCACCTGGGTGGCTCAGTCGTTAAATGTCTGCCTTCAGCTCAGGTCATGATCCCAGGGCCCTGGGATCCAGCTGCACATCAGGCTGCCGGCTCAGCCTGCTTCTCCCTCTCCCTCTGCCTGCTGCTTGTGCTCTCTCTCTGTCAAATAAATACATAAATAAAATCTGTAAAAAAAAAAAAAGTATTTGCAATGTAGACATCAATGAACTCTGCAAAGTAAGGCACCATCCAACCCTCCCACCCCAGCACCTCCTAGAACAGGTTGTTAAACATTGACCAGCACACCATTGGTTTTCATACAAATTGGATTAATATAATGAGATTTTATCTTCATATAAAATTGGTATTTTCAACATTCACAATAAATATTAGTAGAAGATTAGTTGGACTCTATGATAAACATATGTTTTAATTTCAAAATTAGAAACAATGATTAGACTTATTAGATAAACAATACTTTCAATTAACAGGTGGCCAGTCAGCAAATACTGCTGATGTCCCTGGCATTGGCTGCAATGAAGAGCCCATTAGAAACAGCTGAATGTACGTTTCCAATTGTTCTTTATAAAGCTTCTTTAGATATTGCCCGTTATATCCCACAAAGAATCCATTCTGGGAAATTTTTCTCAAACCTAAATGCCCAAGAGAATTTGCTTTTCCTTAGCTATTGGGTGGTTTTACCTTAGAGAAGTGGTGACTTTCGAGTTATGTCTTCACCTTTAGTTCTTTATAAGGCTGAGAAACAAATATACAACCCCCTTTAACAATTACCTAAGACCTTCCAATCTGCAATTTTGTGTATCAACTTAAACACAGGCTTTATTATGCTATTCTGTCTTTATTTTCTGTTTTATACTCTATATCTGTTTACAGTGGTTATATAGGAAACTGACTTGACTAGCATCCCATAGGTGGAGATATCTTTTTCCCACAGTCTCATGGATCTACTTAACCTGACATAACCTCACTCTTGGCCACAGGTGACTGGGCTCTGACCTAACCTGGACCACATGAGTCTCTTTGGTTTAGACTTGGGGCAGAGAGAGAGGCAAGCCAAACTTTCTTCAGGGAGTTCTAATAAAATTAAAACGTGGTACACTTGATGACCTTCTGCTACCTTGTAGCTCAAGAACAAAAGAAGGCAGTTAATAGTGAGAGAGCAGGGTGGAACAGATGCTGGGCAAGACCACAGTTAAACACTTGGGGAATGTGCCGGCCACCTTTGGTTTCATGTCCATTTGGTCTTGAGGCAGAGCAGCATTCCTGTCCTTAAATTCTCTGGGCCATTCTTGAATCCTTATCATAAATTCCTTTGTACGTTATTACTTCTTGTTGCTTTCTTTTACTTGCAAGCAAATATCCCTGACAACACATTAAATTTTATTCCATTATATATACTTTTGTTAGATAATTCTGTCTACTGGTAATGAGGTAGATGTAAATAAATAAAATATTTATAATCAGTGCTATATTATTCTAATATTTTATATTAACAAAGTTTTCCAAGTGATATTAAGAGAAGTGCCTTAGGAAGACAAACCTAGGTACTTCCTAGCTAAGTAAATGGAAAAATTCTGTATTTGGCTATTTATAATAGAGAGGAAAATGCTTTTGCAATTCTGCTTTGCAACTCAAAAATGTTACTACCACCACCTGAGCCCCTTCTCTCATAGTTTTCCTGCATCCTGGGTTCTAACTTGGTATATTGGTCTATTGCTACTGTAACAAAATTACAGCAAATGCATAAATTTAAACAACACAATGCAGTATTTTATATTTATTTATTTGTTTGTTTGTTCACAATGTAGTATTTTAAAGTTCTGTGAGTCAGAAGTCTGTTATGGATCCCACTAGACTAAAATCAAAGTGTTGGCAAACAGTGTTTCTTTCTGGAAGCTCTAAGGGAGGATCTGTTACCTGTTTATTCAGGTTGTTGGCAAATTCAGTTCATTGATTCCATAGGCCTGAGATCCCAGTTTCCTTTCAAGCTGTCAGCTGAGGAGTGTTCCCGTCTTCTGTAGGACATCTGTATTCATTGGCTCGTGGCTCCCTTCCCTCCATCTTCAAAGTCTACAATGGCAAGTGAGGTCCTTCTTATATCGCATCTCTGTGGCCCACTCTCCTTCCTTTTTCTTCCTTTTTTCAGACTTGTGTGATTAGGTTGAATCCACGTGGTATCTTCCCATCTCAACATCCTTAACCTTGATCACATCAGGAAAACATTTTTCCCCCCCGTGCAAGCAACGTATTTGCAGGTTCTGGGGATTTGGGCATGGACATCTTTGGATGACCATTATTCTGCTACAGGTGTCACTGAATCTCTACCTTCCCATACACTTGGGTCATGTATGGGTTTCTCAATTTCAGCCATACATATGCATGAATCACATTATACCTGATCCTGGCAATCTACTATTAACATAATGCATCATTTTGGCCAACAAAGCTGATACTAACAGTGTTATGCTTCTTTTATTTGCCTCTCACTCTGATTTTCCATCAGTGGTCATTGGCACTAAAACCCACCCACTCACCCATCCTGGAGCGGGTACTCACAAAACTTGCTAGATCCTTGGGCTTTTTCATCCAGCATCCCTTTCAGATCTATTTCTTCCTTCCCTGCTCTCTCAGCTAATCACCTAATCACCTCTCCCCCGAAGGACTGAAACATACATAATCGTTCTCTCCACCTCATGTTTCTTTTCCATTGCTCTCCAATACATTCCCAGCTATTTGTCTGTATCACAGCTCTTATCACCCCTCTTCTTACTTGGCTAATGGCTCTTTATAAAGAAGGAGAGTTGTTTCTGATCTGAGTCCTATCTATTTGCTTACCCTGATTTTCCTTGTTCCCTTTCTATGCTCTCAATGTACTTACATCCACTTCTTTGAGTTCCCTATTTTACCTGTGCACATATTGTTTCCTTTCCCTCCAAATAGTTTTTTTTCTTCTTTCTCCTTTGGCAACCTTGCCATTCTCTTGATAAATGGCAGTTCACTTGATAAGACTTACTTTAACTGAATTTAAGCCTTCTCTGCACCTCTTGGTGGAGTTGCACATGTCCTTTGAGCTGTCACTGTACTTTCTAGGCATCTCTTTTTAACATTTTTCAGACTGCAAGAGGTATTTTACATTTTTAAAAAATAAAAAAAAATTTTTGACAAGTGCGATTCTCCTTTTGGCTTAGTTACCATGTCCCTTTCACCTTTGTATACCAAAAAAGTCTAGCATAATGTCTTGCACATTGATGATACAAAGAAATGCTGACCAAATGGACCTACAGAATAACAAGATATAAAAAATGGGGAGAATACAAACTTCAAATTCAAACCTTTAGCTACTCAATCTGTACTGGTCTGGAAAATAAATAAACCAAAAGTTCAGAATTTCTCAACGGTAGAATTTTAGCGATTGGAAAGATAGAAACTATTCTTTTGCATAGAGTTAAACCCCCAAATGATGGAAAGGTTCCTGAAGATCTTTAAATTACTGCGTAAACAAATTACCGCCAGTAAAGGATTTAGCTATTCACAGGAAGCCCATTTGGTAAGCTTGTTTCAAGATCATTTTTAATGCTTTTTCATTATATCAGTTATAATTAAACTACTTCATATATGTAATTATGTGGCATAGTAATCGAGACAATATATTATGGAACTGTGTAAAACAAGTCCTACAGATTTGTACTTCTTCCGGGCTCTGTTAGTACTTAATCTGTTTCTGGCCACCCACTGAGCTGGCCTGGAAGAAGCTGCCTTTTGATCTCTTTTATGAAATGACCTTTGAGGGCAAAAATAGATGAGAATACATCTTAAAAGGTTTGTTATAAATATTCTGTTTGGCATCATGTATCTTTCCAAAATGCCAGAATAAAACACTTAACTAAAAAGGGTAACTTTAATGTCTTAGACAAATAAGGCCTAGCCCACCATTACAGTCTGCTTATAATGTGTGCTGGTCAACAAATTTGCCACAGAGCATCCCCCACCCCTGTCCCCCAATTCCCTTGTTGAGGCCAGTGGCAAGCAAGGGTGAAGAAATTCCTTCTGCACTTGCTTACAATACCAGAGCGGGTCTTTTATTATTTTAGCCTCCCTTTTGCCCTGTAATCCTCAGTCTTCGCAGTTTGTGTAACCAGCCAATGCTCCCATCTGTCATTAGGAGCAACATATGTACTCAGAAGGGAGGAACAGTTCATATTAATGATGCCAACCTGGTCTGCCCTTCTTTAATCAGAAAAGGCTTATTTAAAGTCTGTGTAAAGGCTGCAGGTGGAAACAGCTTATGATAGCCAAATGTAATGGGTTCTGAGACTATTAAAATATATTTTTTATTAAGACCAGATATAAGAACAGTGACTGTGATGAAACAGTGCTGGATTTCTCTTGGGAAAAAAGGATGTAAGGAGGATTGATTGTTTCTTTCAGTGATTTAAATCTCTGAATCAGAGTGGCCAGCCCACCCTCCATCACTTATTTACTTGTTCCACAAATACTAACTGATGGCCTACTATGTGTGAGGCACAAGTGGGTAGAAATAGAACAAAGGTCTAGAAGTCTCCACACTGACTTATGCTTTGTATTCTCACTGGTAGAGGTCGAAGTTTCTATAATTTCCATCAACCATGCATAACTATTGAATTTTCCTCACCTGTGTTTTTTCATCTTTAACTTCTAGCATTGGTTTCTATTTTAGTTTATTTTTGACCAAACTACTAATTTTGTTGAAGAGAGGACTACAAAATATGTATTCTTGATAGGACCATCTCAGAGAAAGCTCCTTTCCTGATGGCCTTGCAGAAAGAGCTGAGTAACACCTGGCTAAACGGGAGAGTCCAAAGAAATTATGTAGGGATGTTCATGCTAGGGTAATCTGCTCATTCAGAATATGGGACATAAATGAAAGAAGGAATTCTAAAGTAGAATGCAGATTTATAGAAATACTAAAGAGAAATGTAACAACTGGTCCAAGAAAAGATGACAGCAACTCCTGCGAAAGTCACACACATACACAAACCTCTCTCTCTCTCTCTCTCTCTCTCTCTCTCTCTCAAATATACCGGGGAGGAAGGCTTATGTGATTGGTTGTAGGACGGAACAACAAATTAGCCTGCAGAAGAAATGAAAATAGAGAACAAGAGGGAAGAAGATGAGAATGTAAAACTCTATGAGATAAATATAAAAATAAAGATACAAACTCCTATTTTTTTTTTAAAGTAAGCATTTCAACTCTAAAATATCTCTCCATAGAATGTAGTAATTAAGATAGTTATTTGGCCTCTCTAAAAAGGGCCTTATAATTTCTTTTTAAAACAATCACACACATACACATACATATACAAAAGAAGCAAATTTGTAGAAATCTTCCTTAAAATTTACTTCATGCTTTTATTTTAGACGAATAAATGATAGTTTGCCAACTTCTGTAATGTTAGATTTAATATGTATAAGAATTTTGGAGACTTTAAAATGTTATAAATTCTAACTTGTAATAGTATATTGAAAATTTTGAAAAAAGAGGAAATAATTACTTATGATCTTAATCTGCTAACTCAATAAAAATGGCATAAATGTTAACCTAAATTCATTTATCTTTAACATTATCGACACATTATTTATTGAGTACCTATTAAATGTAAGAGACCTCATCCATATGTTATTATTCTATCATATGTATGTTTACGTATGGCCGAATGATTTGTGTTACCTACAAAAGTTAAACATGTATCTGAACTTTAATTTCTTGTGTCAGTAATCATATATTCTATAGAAGATTGAAGTTGGCTTCCAAGCATTTATTTATTTATTCAATGTGGTTAAGAGGTGGAAAGAAAAGGGAAGAGCAGAAAGTTAATGAAAATCAGCACAGGCTATTTACAACCCATTATTCAGTTTCCCAGCAACAACCATTGCTAGCATTTTAGTATATATTCTTTTTTTAAATGAACATGCATATTTATATATTTGTACTTTTGATAAAAAGCCCACACTATACCATGTGTGCTGTTTGATCATTTTTTTTCTACTTACTGCGTAGTAAAAATCCTTCAATGTTGGCCAATAAAATAATGGCTGAATATGTTCCATATTTTCAAATGTATCCTAATTACCAAAGTATTGGTGAACATTGCATTGTTACCATTTTTTTCTTCTCTCTCACCATCATCTTCTGTATACACCCAAATGCATTCTTAGGGAGCAGGGTAAATATTATGCATGGTTAGTTTTCTGTTTTGTTTTATCTTACATATTGTTCACAGTTTCTCAAAAGATTGTACTCATGAGCAACATAGGAGAGTTCTGTTTTCCCAAACAATGAACAATAAGTTATTTCCATTATTTTTAACATTGTCAATCTGATGTTGGAAAAAAAATGAAAATTTCTAATCTGTATTTTTAACTAGTGGAAAGGTTGAACTTTTTTTCTTCAGATATTTATTGGCCCGTTATAGTCCTTCTTTTGTATAGTCTCTTCAATTCAAATTTCTTTTTTTCTACTGAGGTGTTTCTCTAGTTTTTGTTGATCTGTGAGAAACTTTATATATGAGCAATTCTGCCTTTCTCATATATTTCAAATGCCACTTCCCAGTTCCACATACAAACAAAAAATTTTAAATCTCTGTTATTCAGTGAACAACGGAAGTCCAACTACCAAGCAATAGGGAACGTCTAATTTTTCACTTTAAAGTCAAGGGGAAGGAAAAAAAGTCAGAGCAGCTGTTTCTGCATTCTCTTTTAAAATAGATTTATAGGGGCTCCTGGGTGGCTCAGTTGTTGGGGGTCTGCCTTCAACTCAGGTCACTGGTCCTGGGATTGAGCCCCACATTGGACTCCCCATTCAATGGGAAGTCTACTTCTTCCTCTCCCACTCCCCCTGTTTGTATTCCCTCTCTCGCTGTGTCTTTCTGTCAAAAAAATGAAAGGTCTTTAAAAAATTTCTTAAAAAAGATAAAATAAAATAGATTTCTATGACAATTTGACTTATTTCCTAGATGAATTACCCATTTGAGGATGCTTGAAGCCCAGTATTAGCTTAATTACTTATTGCCATTGTTAAATAATAAGCTGTTTAAATGATTGGATATTTGAGAAGAATTACAGAAACAAGGGATATAACCATAATAATTGGAATTCAATCACGAAAGACTGAATTTTCCACCTCATACATGACTGATTTGATTCTGGATACAGAATGAAAATCTTGACCCTTGGAGATCAACCCACAGGTAGAAATGGCTACCAGTTGTCTTTTTCCCAGGACACCAATAATCTATATCAATCAGATCCTTGACGACTGTGTAGTTCCTGTGCAAGATTTTATTTTATTTCTTTCAATGAACAGAGTCTTTCCATTCTGTTTTTATTTGCTGACAGCAGAAAATATGTCTACAGTTCATTCACATAATGAATGGGGTGGGAAATTAATTCTATGGGGACTGAGATTGTTTGGTTTGTCATGAGACATACTCGACATTTACTGCTTTTTCCCTTTTGTGCTATTCCAGTACACTGTTGCAAGATTGTGCCATAAATCCGAAAGCATGTTTTGCAAAGTTCATATCTGCATTTGCTACCTTTAATATTAATAGAAGTGTATCTTTAAAGTGAGTCAATTGAGAAAGTGGCTGAAACTATAGTTTATAAAAGAAGATTAGTGGGTTTAATATGCACTGGAGAGTAAAAGAAAAATCTTATTACTGTATGAAGAAATTACCTCATAAAGAAGCTAATACAGCAGGCTAGGGAGTAATTTTTAACAAGGTTTTTATGATGCACAAGTGTAGGCAAGTTAATGAACTTATCTTTCTAGTTATTTTCAGATTGTAACGATGCTCTCCTTTTCTAGTTCTTGTGCTTTAAAAAGTAAAATACATTTAATCACCCACAATAAAACTAATTCATTACTTTAATAAATCAAGTACAATCTTATACTGTACACTTAAATGTCTTTGCAATAATGCCGGAAACTAGATCAGGTGCTGATGTTTAGCATGGAATAGAGCAAAAGGTAACCATGGCGCTTATTCATTATTTAAATTAGTGTCAGCTATTGGAAGCAGGAAGTGGAGACAAAAGAATTAGAAAATACTTCGCTTTAATAATCACACGCCTCTTTGCATCATGACCATTTAGTCTTTAAAATTCGCACAAACAATTCTGAAGAGTTATACATTCCATAGAAAAATAACTTGGGCCAAGGGCGAGGGGGAGAGGCTTAGTAAATCTGGGATGTCTGTCTGCCAACACCTTGCATGGGACACTTAGGGATTATTTAGGAAGCGCATGTTGGCATTTTTCTGCTCAAAGACAAAGAGAAAAGTACAGAATCCTCATACCAGTTGTTGAGAAGATTTCTAAACTGACAATGTGATGAATTTATGAAAATAAAGTGAAAGAAAAGGTAAATGCATAAAGCAGTGCTCAGAAAAAGAAATCCCTTTGTAATATCTAACCTAAATCAGAATTATATCAAGTTTACCTCCTATTACTCCAAATTATGGTATAAAGAGAACACACACAGACACACACATATTTTAATTTAAACTTTTTTTCAATATTAGAATATCAGAGAAAATAATCTGAATTAAAATAACCCTTGTAAAATCCCAGATATGTACCACATTAGAACTGGTAAAGACTTAGATAAAATTCTTTGAGAAAGTGGGTACCCACTCTCTCCTGATTCTATCAGCCTGATGACATAACCTTTTAGGGTTCTTGTGCCCTTACAGCCAAACACTGGTTGCTGGGGTTCCTTGTGGTAGCAGTGCTGAATGTCACTGTCAGACATTTCTTACCTCCTTTTATTCTCCGCTTGTCTCCCAATCAATACATTTCTGTCTTTTATTACTACTCCCTTGGCATTTTCTCTGCTAAATCGCATTTCCTCATACTGAGTTTAAGTAATTCATGCTGAAGTGCTAGCCAGATGATAGATTTCCATTTACAGATAGTAAACTGCCTATTTCCTCATAGCTCCCTTGTATGATGCTGATCATAATAAGGTCAGGCATGGTTGCAGGCTGGTGGTGAGACATATTTTCATCAGTGTTATTTAAGATGTCCATAAATTACCCATTCATGTAGCTGCCTACTCTGAGTTTTTGTGAAGTTGACTTTGTCTGGCAATTAATGTTAGATAATAACAAAATAGACTCATGAGTGAAAAGGTGTTCATTCCACACAAAGTAATTTACAAAACACTTCATATAGTTGATTATGTATTCCTAAAACATATTGTATGTGTCTGTGTCTGGAATAAACACAGGCAGGGCAAGAATAAACACACCTAAGAATTGACTGTATGTGTTCTGTCTAGGCATTGTTTTCTAAATTGCAGAAAGTTAGATCCCTTAAGTGATATCTAAATGCTGCCATCCCAACCAACCCAGTTTTCAAAGATAATAAGCTAATACAGTGGTAGAGTTCTCGATGCCAAACTATTTTGGTTATGATGAAAGAAGAATACACTGTTGTATTTCTCCATTTTGAGGAGTTTTATTCCCAAATTAATTCTTGGTTGTTGTGAAGAGTTTGATAGACTACATGTGCCTCCTCCCAAGATATTGGCAGATCAGTCACTCATGGGGAAAGTGTCACAACAACCCAGAAGGCAGTCTGGAATGCTTGCTCTCAGTCTGGAAATTTGGTTGGATTATTGGATAGAGTTCCTTAGTCAGCACTGAACTGAGCTCTTCACATATAATGACCATCTTTGTGCTTCTAACCATTCATTTGTCTCATCTCTGTGTCTCTTCAGGTCCCTCCTCTGTAAATCTTTAAGACCACTGTCCTTGTTGTTGTTCTTGTGTTCTAAAGGGAGGGATACCTCTGGGATGTTCTTTTTCCTAACGCAGACCCAGATAATCCCTCATAAGAGATAAGATGTTTACAATGGTACAGTGGGAATCAACTTGTTCTCCTTCCAGCAATATGAGTCCTTATTTCTGCATGCTTGCACCCAGAGTAGATATTATCATTTAAGAGTATTTTTGAGAATTTGATAAGCATAAGCTTAGTATCAGGAAGAGTACTCATCAAAGCTCAGGATAAGAAAAGACTCTCAGAAAACGGACTAGGATGTCGTGTGATGAATTACAAGAGGGGAAACAATCTTTCTAAGGAACAATTTTACATTTTATTCTCTTGAGTGACCTCTTTATACTGTGGTAGACCCACAAGATTCCTTATTTCTTTATGTGGCAAAAAAAACCTCAATATGATCATTTCAATGTATTGGCTCTCTAGTCATTAAAAAAATTTCTATGGTCACATTCTGGCCTTAAAATTAACCAATTGGTTTTGAGAACTCCCTTTTTGTATATGCCCTTTCCTTAGACAGTGGAATCATCAGAGGCCTGGATTTTTTGTTGTTCTTACTTTTCCAGGTGATGTTCCAATGGTCAGTCAATTTAAAAACTGGTCTTGAGTACAAGGACTGTGGTGTAAGGACTGTGGTCAGCTAAGATTTTCTCTAGTGGTTGTCCACAAAGACAGCAAAAATCTCAGAGGTTGTCTACTTGCAATATTGGCCTTCTAGGCCCAACTGCACGCAGGCATATGTTGTATTTTTGCTGGGAGTGAAGGTGAGGGCGTAGTGAGCAAAGGTGAATAAACGAGTGTGTAAATGAAAGATTCAATACCAAGTGTTTGTCATTACTTTGAAATATCAGAAAAAAATAATAAGCAAAAAATTCATCCATGATGTTTCCCCATTCTTTGGAAATGTGACTTTTAACAGATTCCATAGCTTCTTCATCTAGTCCTGCTTAACAAATATGTCACATCTGCCCTCTGCTTCCAGGTCCATGACAGTCTCTTTGTCATAACGCTCAGTTAGGAGACTGCTGAGCGTATCGGCTCGTGCACATGTGGTATAGGTTACCTATCTTGTTTTTGTTAATGTATTCCACGTGCCCCTGGCCCGTTTTATGAAATCGTTTCCTTTATCTATTCTATTTGTCTCTATTTCCTACTGTTCTAAATACAGCCATTCTCTTTCATGTTATTTGCCACTGAGAATATTTAATATAATGGTCTTTCATTCATAAATTTACTTTACATATAAATAATGATGCTTTCAATATAGTTCAGGACCACAGAGGGCTAATTCTCCCTAAACCATATGGTGTCAATATTTAACTTTAAATATAGGCTTTAAAGACAGGTATTCAATTGGCAAGGAAAACTGTTTAAAATCCGTTACTCATATAGACATCAAGTAGCATCACACGTTCTCATTTATTAGCTGTTTGTTATTTGGAACACCTTTTACATGGATAATCAACCATGTAAGAACTACAGAGCACTTTACAAGTACATTTATTAAAGCAGATTTGCCTAGAGTGTCTCTGGGCAGAAGGTAAATGGACGGTGGATGTATTTATTTGTTTTCTAAAGATTTTATTTGTTTATTTTATAGAGAAAGAGAGAGGAAGAGGAAGAGCAGAGAAAGAGGGAGAAGCGGACTCCCCGCTGAGCAGGAATTCTGACATGTGGCTTGATCCCAGAACCCTGGGATCATGACCTGAGCTGAAGACACACACTTAACAGACTGAGCCACCCAGGCGCCCCAGGTAGATGTATTTATATACAAACATGGATACACCCGCCCTTGACTGAAATACAGACTGGAGCGCACCTCTCATCTAAACAATGATCATGCTAATCTGAATTCTCTCCAGGTTCCTGATCCAGCCTGCAACATAACGTCAGGAGGGAAAGAGGAGGGACTACACACACTCCTTCCACACCCTTTGGATATCTAATGAGGGCCAAGGATCACTCAGCCAGAGCTGTCAGCTTCTGTGGTCACTGAGGGAGGCAGCTTTCCAAGCGGCTTTCAATACCACTGAGAATTCTGCCATAGAAGATGCAGCTGGGGAGAATTCACTGGTGAGCCTTGCGGGGCTCAGGACTAGTCATGCAAGTGTGTCTGCATTTCTCTCTTTGTCTCCAATTACCAGGGAATCCTTCCTCCCTTTCCACTCCCTGTGACCCACAGTATGGCACAGAAAGAGGTTCTGGCCTAGGAATTAGACAAGGCCCAGGGGTAGGCTTGGATCTGCCGTGAACTAGAGGCAACCCACTTCACTCTCATTTTCCACAACAGCGACATGGACAATGATCTTGCCTTATCTGTAAGGTATTATGGGGATGCAATTAGATAATGGGCATACAAATATTTCAGAAGTTTAAATGTCTTTCAACTTTGTGCATTTCTCTATTTACATTTTTCTGCAATACCTATATATTACATTTTTAGTAAAAGAAAGAACCAATACATCCTATTTTTTTAAGTTATGCATGTATATGGCATGAACAGGTTCTAGAGAATGTTTCTAGAGAATGTTTCCTGGGATATTAAAATA
The DNA here is from genome assembly GCF_964662115.1 of Mustela nivalis. NCBI lineage: Eukaryota > Metazoa > Chordata > Mammalia > Carnivora > Mustelidae > Mustela > Mustela nivalis. Next base: position 14,314 of record NW_028134339.1, on the reverse strand, counting down.
ACAATAATTAACAGGAGCAACTATTGAAACCTGGTTGCAAATATACACAGAATAGATGTCCAGCATGAGAGGAGTTTATTTTTAATTTAAAAATTAAAAAAAAAAGGAAATTAAGCGGTGCAAATATATACTTTCTAAATCCTAACTATACACTCAAAGCAATCCAAAATAAAAACAGCGTTAGCTTATCACACAGATGCTTGCCTATCTCCTCACCCCAGTGTTATGGAGGAATGAGATAATCAGGAATTTGGGAGCCTCATACGAGGTCCTCCTATGTATGGATGAGCTTTTTACCAAATAGCATCACAAGATCCTGCAACCCCTGTAATTTGGGGACTCCTTGTATAGTTCTCATTTAGACCTGTAAAGTGAGAAAGGACAGAAAGTAGGCACAGTCTCTTCCCAGAATTTGCTTTCCAGAACTCCCCATAGTTAATATCCTTCATTAGCTATTCCCCAGCCCTCTCCCGGCCACCACAACATCAGTCCTTTCCTTAAGTAGTTCGTGAGATTGTTCTATTTGTGTATCTTGCCTTCCAAAATCACATGGCTATCACATCTGGACATGACATCCTCATATTAGTCTAAGTGGAGACACTTGAAAAATAGTTATTGGCATCCTAAAGAGAAATGATAGGAAACTTGCAGCTACTGGAAAGCACACATAGGAGGAGAAAGAACCTGTCAGTCCCTGGCCAAACATGAACCTATTTAAGTGGCATGTTGGTTACATTTCTAGGGATATGTTAAATTGGCCTTAAATAACCAGGTCATAAGGTTAGTAGAGGCCAGTGTTAGCTGGGGAAGAGTTTTGAATCCCCTGAAGTGTTAATCTCCTCCCTCTTCTCCAAAGGCAGTCAGTAAAGGTGCCTGTGTAGTCTTGGTTATTCAATACACTTCATTTGTTATAAATATTGATAGTATTATTACTACTAAAATAAATCTTATTAATTGGGGAGCTGTATTTAATTTCACTTATTCCATTGTCTCTACTTACGCTGCCTTAGTGCTGCCATTCTACCACCAGAGTGGAAGTGTCAAGGGTATGCATGAATCTGGAAGACATATAGTATTTAGTTTTTTTTTTGTTGGCAGTTTCGGCAAATGGTAGATTTGTAAGAAGATGAGGAAATAAATAGCAAATGTAACTTGAGAAGACACTGGATGAATTCCTGTGAAACTGGGTATTGGCTATATCATTAAAAAAGGGAGAGCATCTGAAAATTATAAACTATTATTTTTGCTTTTTCTAGATATAAGGCTTCACTCTGGTTAGTTATACATCCGTCTGCCTGGGACTGAGTATGTGTACAGATTAGGTAGTTTCAAGAAGGCACTCAAATAGAAGAAACAAATGCAAAGTAGATTATGCATCAAGATAATAGCTTCATAAACCAGGCTATTGCCTTGAAAGAGGATTTTCCAAATTCTTTACTCTCTCCTTTAACATATCAAAAGCTCACCACTGAGCTCCTGAAATAGCTATGGTTTGGACAACTTAGAGAAGACCTTGTCTACCTTGGAGGAAATGAGAAGAAGGGAGAGAGTAAGAATGACAAGAGTCAGGCAGTCATGAATCTGGGCTTTGGCCCATAGGAGAAAAGGATGCGCTAAGTAAAGCATACTAAAACAAAACAAAACAAAACAAACAAACAAACAAAAAAAACACAATGGCAGAAATGTGCCAGCCAGACAGTTTCAAAGAAATCTCAGCTAATTTAACCTAATGTTTATGGCAATAGCACTATACTGTAGATTATGTATGTATATAGACTTTAGTACCTATTACAGTCTCTAGTCACGATCCAGCGTCCATCTTGTGAGCCCAGATGGAAAAATGAAAGGGGTCTTATCAGCTACAGGGGCCCCACAAGACCAGTCAAGGAACATGTGGGCCTAGGTTCAAGGGATAGAAATGCTTGTCATTCAAAGGAACCTGTAGGACAAGTAGTTTAATCAGTTCTACCCTAAACATATAATCCCAAGATATACTTAATGAAATCTCCAACATAAAGAATAAGAAAAATAGTTTTTAGATTCTAATGGAATAAGCCTCCAGGGGATCAGGTGAAGGGGCACCAGGAGTTATTAAATAATATCTGCTAATAGGACCTCATGGGCCTCTCACCAATGGTGTTGACCTTCTCAAGAGACTTCTGTCAACATGACTTCATGGGCCTTCAGTCAGCAACATCCACCTTCTCAGGGAACACCTGCCCCAATTTTTACTCTTTTAACCCTCACTTGCAAGCCATTGGGGAGTTTGGGGACTCTTCGGCTTAGCTCCCCATTCTCCTCACCAATAAATTGTCTACCTTTCTTCACTGCAAAAACTTGGTGTCTGTTTTTATTGCTTCCTGCATGTTGGGTGGACAAACTCTGATTTTAGTATCTACTACTAGTATATATATATTTATAAGGCAGATACTAAAAAATAAGTTTGATGTGTTAGGAGTAATTAGTAATCTTACATCATTATACAATTCTTTTTCTGTATCATTGGTACTTTTCCTAAGCCACCAAAGAGAAAAAAATGAAATAAAAAGTAATAAAAAAATTTTTAAAAAATTAAAAAAAAAGAATTACTAGTTTAAAATTTAAAAAAACAGACAAAAAAATGTAATGTGTCTTTTGTTTTGTTGACTTGGTAATATTGACTCTTAGAACGAGAAATTTATAGTATAAACAGTATTTATAAATCAGCTCTGAAGAATAAATGTGATGAAAATCACATTTTCTTAAGTATGGTCTTAAATGCGGGTCTTAAAAATAAATATTCTACAGGGAATTTTGAAAATTATTTTGAGAAAAAGGGTGATTCTTTTCAAAGATAGGAAGTATTTGAAGGAAAATCCCAGGTTCAATATTTTGTTACTATTCTCAAGTGGTGCAAATTTCCAAGCTCAGGCATTCATATCATTACAAAAAACTGTGAGCATGGAGAATTCCATGAAACCCAGTGAGCATTGCACAGGTGTCTCATGAGTCCTTAATGACAGCCAGCTTCCCAAAGTGCAGGAAGAGAACAGACCAGAGCAGAATTATAATGAGATTCAGTGGTGCTGTGTAGTATAAGAAGAACAAACACACGCACACACACACACACACACGCACACAAAACAAAACAAAAAAAAAACCCACCAAGCAAAAATACCTTCAAGAAGATTTTCAGGGGTTTCATTTAATTATAATCTATGAGAGAATGCTGGCAGTATGAGTGCCCTTGGTCTACAAGTTTATTATGTTTTCTTTCTTCTGTCCCCTGCCTCCTTCTGTTTACCTAGTTCTGATGCATCAGGACCCCGACAGCAAGTGACACAGGGGACTGCACTGTAAAGTGAAGTCAGGCTAGAACACAATGAAGTGTTAAAGGTTTCTTTTTAAAATGCATCGGACATTCACACACCACTTTACAAATCAGTGATCAGTGCGTGCAGTACTCCAATCATGGAAGTGAGGAAATGCATTAATGGGTGTCAGAAAACAGATTAAGAGGGCATCACCCCAGAGCCAACAGTCCTGTGAAATGGCAAAATTCAACTGTGAAAGAGTTCTTGGAGATTCATGATGTCTGCTTCTAAGCAGTTTGCACTGCAAACTACTACATCAAATATTTGGCCTTCATTATTGATTCCTCAATTCATAATGTGCTATTGTTGTTATTTTATTGTTATTATTTTCGTGACAGATCTAGAGGTAAGTAGAGGTAAAGAAAAATTTGTGTTTTGATTGTTTTTCATTTAAGTTCAAGGCATCATTAGTAAATAAGAAAGAAAGGCTTCATAAATAGAAAGTAATGTTATTTTGGAACAAATGGAAAGGATTTAAGACAAGGATTGTTTCCTTTAAATGATGCATAGGTTTTCCATACAGAAGAAAGAGGATCTGGGAGTGGGGAGAGCAATGGGAAAATTAGACCCCACACATCAAGAGTTCCAAGGTCTGATTTCTGCCCATTCCTCCAGGTTTCTCTTCTCTCACGGAGGGCTGGCTTCATGGGCCTGTGATGCACAGGGCCTTGTGTTTGGTTTAATGCTCTACTGTTGCCATTCTGAAATTCTTAATTTTATCATTGACTTGCTTTTTGTAGGTAAATTCCAATGAGACAACAGAGCATGCCACAAGCAGAAGAAATACGTCCAACTATATAGACCCATTGTTCCTTGAGGCGCACTTCGCTGTACTCTAGAAGCACGAGATTCCACTAGACTCTCGATTGTGTGGGAGTTCAGAGTACAAGCTGAGGGTGTTCTCTGCAGCTAAGTAAGTGGAGGGTGCTGAAGCCCCCAGAAGCCGTCTTTCCCTTTTGAACCAGACCCTGCTTCTAGTGCAGAAAGAAGGCAATGGCATGCCAAGAAACCCAAAGGACCAAGAAGTCCTACTAGATCTTTCTTACTCTGACTGCCCTGGGTTAGCCCGTAAGGGATGGCGTCGATGAGAAGGGAAAGATAGGGCAGTCCATAGCTCCTTTTCCACTGAGTCCTTCCTCCTTATCTATCAGCAAGCTAAAGGGGAAGAGTGTGGGTACAATGTGTTTGTATCAAGAAGGGATTAAAAAAAAAACAGTCGAGTCCATTTTGTGCAGCATTTCCACTGTTTTGGTTAAGAATGAAATACATGTGGTTGTATGAGCTATGAAATACAAATCATGTCATTTTGGTGATTCTGCATACGAGGTAAATATTTTTGTATTTTCCTTTAAAAGTGACATTGCTGAACAAAGATAGATGGAAAAATTGGTGTTAATGATTTAAAATTTTAACTTGAAAGATTTTTTAAAATTTAGATTGATAGTAACAGGTTTAAAAAATCATAACAAAAGAAAGGATGTTATATTCTAAGACCTTTAATGGCACTTTTTCCCCCTACTTTTCGAAAAAGGGGCCACACACTCATTTTGCAATGGGCCCTGCATGCTATGGCGCGGACTCAGTTTCTACTCCCCCTCTTCACTACGAAACAAAATCTTTCTGTTTTACAAACTCAATAGTTGTTTCTCACCTCCAGTTCTTCCACCCAATTCTTCCCGCTGCTTGGAGTACCTTCCTTCCTGCCTTTCACCTGGCCTGGCTTCCTTCCCGAGCGAAATGTCCCATTGTTTTCTAGCAGGACTCCCTGCTTGTCTCCTAGCACTTACTATTTATAATTATTTCTTAAATTCTTTAATTTACTCTTCAAAAAAGAATTCATCTGCTCAATTACATTGTAAACTCCCCAGAGAAAGGGACTATGATCTGTTTACTCACTAATGTGTACTCAGGATGTACAGAGTAGGCAGCCAATCAATATTTGTTGAACGAATAATTAATTAATAGAATTTGAGTTGAAGGAACTTTGTACCCAGATAATGAGGAATATAAAGTGTCATCCCAGAGAAATGTTATTTCACAGCATGAATGTCTTTCAGTAGGGATGCCAAATAAAGAACGGGACACCTGGTTAAACATAAATTTTTATTTGCTGAATCCTGTATCTAATCTTGTGTTTTTATTATCTAAATCTAAAAACTATAAGAAACAATTATAAGAAGACTTGAGTCTTTAAATAAAGTGTGTCTATGATAATGGCACAGGGTAGCAGTTTGAACATTGTTTCAATTATGAACCCACATCAGGATCTGGTAAGAGCTATATATGATTTCCCCCAGAGAAATGCAAGTAACCATATGCATTTCCCTTTCTAGGGGAAGGTTTACAGACTCTCTGAAGCCCATTCTTGATCCCTCCTGCTCTCCTAGTCCCACATCTATTTGATCTTCAAATCTACTCAGTATTCCAGGGCCATTTAGTTCAAGCCATCATTTCTCACTTGGGTTGTATGGTGGCTTCTTAGCTGGTCCTTACGCTGTCCTATCCTCTTTAATTTGTTTTCACATAACATCTAGACTAGAAGTTTTCTCCCTAAAGTACACTTTGTCATTCCTCTCCCTTAATTAGTATTATTGCAGTACCTATGAAAAGGTCTTTACAATGGCATTGTAAGTGTTGTCTCTTGCCTACTTGGTGATGATTCCACGATTTCCACTTCAGTAGTATTGGATTATTTGCAAATTACCAATTCTACCGTGTCATTTTAGAACTCTATTTGGCATACTCACTGTTCCCTAAACTTAGAATGTGCTTTCACCTCATGGTGTAGGGAAGAAAAAAAATTTTCTTCTATTCTCTTAGGGTCCCTGGCTGTATCTGAAAATTAGACTAAGACAGATTCACATGAAAAAAGCACCCATGTTTATTTAGTATCAATTTTATGTTTTAACGTGTGAAACTTCATAAGGAAATAAAAACCCAAAGAGCCAGTAAGGACTGAATATTTTTATGCTCGGGTTAATGAAGAGTGATAGTCATGTCACGATAGGATAGGTTTAAGAGTATGAAGAGAGTACAGTAAGCTTGGGGAAATTTAGCAAAGCCTATTTGTTAGGATTCTTCTCAGATTTTTTTCTAAGGAGATAAGGATGTTCTTTCCCTGCAGGCATAGGGAGGGCATTTCTCACATGAAGGGTTTATGACCTCAGTTTCAGGGGAGAAGGATGGGAGGAAGGTCAAAGTGAACTTCCTGCTTCTTCCATTTTCTCAAACTCCCTCAGCTTAAAATATTCAATATAATAAGATGCCATATTTTGGGGTGTTTGTCCTGAACCCCATCTGTCGGCCAACCAGCTGTTTCTCTGTGAATCTTTTCCTGAATCTCCTTTCCACCATTTCCCCCTGTAAGGCTGACTTGGTAGTCTATTTCCCCAACCTTCCTCATAAATGCAGCACGCTCAGAGACATTGCTTACTCATTAGTGATTTCTAGTAGTGCCGGGAATTCTTGGAGCAGTAACTCTGTCATTCACTTTGTTTGTATTCCTTGCACAGTAGCTAAGATATATAGGTATTCAATGAAGTTTTGACACATGAATAAATAAATGTTTCCACGTGTTTAATAATTATTGTCATAGCGCACCCCCCCACACACATACTTTTTTGTTGACAAATCAAAAAGCAAAAGGAAGATTACAGTGGCATTTATGGTGGGCTGGGTAGCCCATTAAGGATTTATTTTAGTAAGACACACCATACTAAGAACAGTATGGGCAATTCTTAGTGCTTTGCTAACCTCTAAACTTACTGATATCTGTGAAGATCTGATAGTCATGACCCACATGATTTCTTCATGTGAAAATAAATAGATACAATTTCAGGGACCGAAGTGATAATTTTTGTAATGTGTGAAAGAAATCATTAGGCAAATACATATTTTTCTTTTTTCCATTTTTTTGTTTTGTTTTCTACAGGCTAAATTTCACAAGACATGCTAATCTACTAAAAATGGTTCTATTAGGCTTATCACAAAAAATAAATATGTTTCAAACAAAGTAGAAGCATATGTGAAGCCAGTTACTTCTGTCCATATCAAGATTCATCAAGTATGAATGTAATGACATCCTGTCGATATTGCCTGCCTTGTTCAAAAAGACTGTTCATTAAGTGAAGCTATAAACTTTCTGTCATAAGGGATATGTGTTGTTTTCTAATTAAAAACTGTTTTCAACACGCAAGTAATTTGTGACTACTTTCTTTTTTTTTTTTTTTTAAGATTTTATTTATTTATTTGACAGAGATCACAAGTAGGCAGAGAGGCAGGCAGAGAGAGAGGGGGAAGCAGGCTCTCCGCAGAGCAGAGAGCCCGATGCGGGGCTCGATCGCAGGACCCTGGGATCATGACCTGAGCCGAAGGCAGAGGCTTTAACCCGCTGAGCCACCCAGGCGCCCTGTGACTACTTTCTTATTATGAAATTCAAGCAATACATATATACACAGGGTTAAATGTAAACCTCTCCCATTGGTGTGCTTCTCCCCACCTGTTGGCAGTGCCCTCCCAAGGGGTAACCACTGCTAGTATTGTGATGCCTGACCTGGAGTCCTTCTTCTGATTTGCCTATATATATATCCGTTTCTCTCTAAATATAGGTTTTGTTTTGTTTGTTTTTGTTTTTGTTTTTTAAACACAAAAGTATATCACATTTATCTCTAAAATTCTCAGTGAACTCTGTAGTGAACATTTGTGAGCTTACGTTTAGGGTATACACTCTGTTTTCCTGGTTAAAGCATAGTGTTGGAGAATTCACTCCTTTTTCCTCCCCACCCCCAACACTTGATATAGGATTGACCCGCCCATGTTTCCTGCTTGGAACGGCATTGGTTTGGTTATTTGGCCTATCCCTCCTCCAGGTCAAAGCGACTGGCTTCTGGATGGGCTCCAAACCCATCTGAGCCAATAAGAAAGAAGACACATAATGGAGAATGAGAGACGCTTTGCTTCGCAAAGTCAGAGGGTGAGAACTTTCTCCAGACTAGCCCTGAGTTTTATTTCTTTAAAAATAAGCAGTGAGACAGAAATTTCAGGGCATCATTATTGAGATCAGTGATGGTGTTTCATGGCTGACCAATATTGCCTGTTTGAAATAATATCATACAACGCTAAGATACACTAGGTTGAGTGTGCTGTATGTTAGGGTTTCTATTTTTCAGTGTTTTCAAGCAGGGTTGGTCCACAATACACATACATACTTCTTGGCAGGCAGGCTGGGCTTCTACTTTGAAGAAGAAGGAATATTCAGCCTCTCTCATGATGAGTTTAAGGTAAAAATGATTGGCAGGGATGATATCTAATCAAAACTTTACTACCTAATCTGAGATGGTTCTCATTGGCCTTTGTGACCAATATTAAACAACAAAAGGAGACTATTTTTAGATGAATATTTCCCATAGGTATTATGTATTTGAATTATTAGAAGCTTATGAATTAAGTTTTTTTTTTTTTTTTCCAGAAAAGTATCCAGAAATCTTGGGGCAACTTTCTTGAGAGTTACATTTTTCTCTTGCCTTTTAATCCAGAGAGAAGAAAAACATGATTAAACATATGAAGAGTATAAAGAGAACTTCAGGCTCATATGAAATATGACCAAGTGTTTCTTAGAAAAAAAATAAGACAGCAGCTTCCTTCATGAGAGCTTCCATTTCCATTAGAAATGATTAAGGTGAAGGGAGATACAGTCTTGTTGCTCTTGGAGTCACATAAAACAACCCCTCCCTCACCCTCACTTGGTTATAAAAATTCTTTTTAATTTAAGCAGTTTCAAATGAGTTTTCGCCAGTTGCGCTGAGTCCTGACTAACGGAGAGCTTGTGATACAGATAGGAGATGATTTCTCATCCTCAAGGAGTTTATAATAATAAAGACAGATGCTGACATGGAGGACCATAATTCAGGGTTAGAGATGTGCATGTGGAATGGCTGACTAAAAGATTCACAAAGTCTTCACAGCGATGCTAATGCCCGAGCCTGAATCTAAATCCTAAAAAGACTTCAGCGTTAGACGAGTAAGGGTTGAGAAGAAATTTCAAACAGCAAGCAATATGGGAAATCGCATGGGAGTGAGAGAGCATACAGTACGTGTAGGGACATTCAGAGTTGTTCATTCAAAATACATCTTTTGAGGGTCTATATCAGAGGGGATGCCGTGATTAAAACAGAAAAAATAATTTCTTGCACTGAAGGATTGTACATTTTAGTGGTTGGAAACAAAATAATTTAGTAAGTAAACATATACTATATATGGTATATTTTACAAGGTGTATTTATACAAGTGCTATGAAGAAAATAAAGCAGATTAAAGGAGATTGTGGAGTGAAGAAATGTTATTTTATATAGGTAGGTCAGAGAAAACTTCTATGATAAAGTAGTATGACAGGAGCTGCTAGTTGTCTCCCAATGTGCACATTTTCTTTTTCTTTTGGTTGTGAGACACTTGAATGTTAGCTGGGCACAGAATCACACTGCTAAGATTGCATACTGCAGCCTTTCTTGCAGTTGGTGAGTAAGCACTGGTCAGTGGGCTATCACAAGAAGTGATGTGTGCAGCTGAGCTTTGCCTCCCCTCGCGTGTTCTTCTCTTTCAACGTCTGAGAGGTGAACATGGTGGCAGATGAAGTGGCTGTCCTAGGCTTCAGGATGGAAGCTGCACTTTGAGGACGGCTACGTAACATGATTAAAGATGCCTGAGTGTCTAATACTGTAGAGCAATAATAACAGTCTAGGACTACTAACATTAGATTCATACTACATGAAAGAGAAATAAACTTCTTCCGTCTTTTTAAAATCATTGCTAGGTTTTGCTTTGTGACAGTAGCCAAATCCATATTCAAATGAATGAGATAACATTTGAGCCGTGCCTGAAATAGTGAGGACAAAAAGCATTCTTGTGAAGGGATAGCAAATTCTTGTGAAGGTCCTGCAGTAGATCAGACCTGGAATGTTCCAATTAGCACAAGGAGGCCAGGATGAAAGTAATAGGGTAAGCAAGAAGGAGAGTGTTATTCTCTGAAGTCAGGAAGGGAACTGATCACTTAGGGCCTTCTTAGTCTATTGTAAGGACTTTAAATTGTACTCTGAGTGACAACGGATTTTACTCTGCTTTTGAGCAATGAGTAACATGATCTAATTTATGATTTGCAAGGTAATTCTGGTAGTAGAATGGACAATGTCTGTGAGGTCAAGAAAGCAACACTGGGTAAGCTAGAGGGGGTGTTTGTGTGTTGGAGGCTTTTTTGTGGATGGCCATTATCAGGAATTATTTTTGATGGAAGTTAATAGAGGAATCGTTGTTCTTATTAAATTTTATTTTTATGCTAAGGGAAAAACAATCTGATAGTGAGGAGAGTCAAATGATTGGGAAAAAGAAGAGACCAGTACAGGAGTGAGGTTCTTGAGTAGGGAAGTCGGGTTGGCAGCAAGTATATATGTGGTGGAGTTGGACTATGACATGATGATTTTGTTACTATGACATAATTATAAGAGAAAGAAAGACAAAATATATGGGTGCAGATGTAGGTATGATTTGTTGACTACCATGCTGATGGGAGCAGAGTTCCTTGTGCAACCAGGAATGGAACAAATCAAAAAAGACATGGATTTAAAATGCACCAAAAATGAACAAAAAGTAGACAAGAAATATTCCTAGGATTCCACAGCAATTTGGGGGAGGCCGCCAGTTTCCTTATCTTACATCTGTGTTGTTTTAAACACACACACACACACACACACACACACACACACCTTTCTCTCTTATCATGGACAAATGAACATTTGATCTAAAACGTGAGATAATCTGATACCAGTGTTGATTTACTGTGATACCTTGTGGAAAACTGAATCTTTTTTCTGAGTATTTGCAAAATAGAGATAATTGTATACTTACATATAACTTGTAAACACTGATCTGTTATCTAGATCCCTTGTAGATATTTCCATTTGACTTCCCCACCATATTTAAATGAGTGGGCACTGGCTTGGACCAAGTTACCCAACTCTTCCCCCTTCCAGTTGTTAACCATTTGTTAACCAATTGTTAACCAGACTTCTCCCCATTCTCCCACCATCTCAGATTTAACTAACAAATGCTAAAAATTCTACCCCCTACCCAGTGTCAACTTACCTTAATTTCTGTTTCCAGTATCTGAAGTCTAGTTCTTTGTGAATAAAATAGCATGAATTCCCAACATTTTCTTTGGATCTGTTTTAACTGAATTCTTATTTCCTAAATTGTGTTTGTTGTTGTCATTGTTGTGTTCTAGCTTTTTCGTCTTCCACAGGTTTTGCTTTTATTTTCTTAGACTTAAAGAGCAATTCCTCAACAATTTCAGCATCTGTTTCCATTTTTTTGTGTGTGTGTATATTTTCTAACCTTTTTCATAAAACATTTATTACTGAATATTTACTAATATAAAATATTTGGCAAATAGCAAGTATCTTAGATTTTAACAGAGTTGTAGAGTATTGACCTTCAACTTTGGAAAAGTGTTTCTGCGTCTGGATTTCCTGCTCATCCCTGCATTTGAATAATGAGTCCAGTAACCTTACGAGTAATCGAATCTTTTGTGCAATTAGAACTTCCCCCTCTATTATAATTTATTGTATAGTTGAATTGAACAACATGTAATGAGTCATTTCACTGAGGCTTTTAAGGAACTTATTTCTGAAGGTCTGTCTAAGAGGCTAAAATATGTCTGAATTAAAAGGAATGACAGGCTGCAATCAGGACTATAAAATAAAGGTGCTCAGTAAGCAGCCCTATTACAATCAGAAAGTGAAGGAAACGGATCTCTGTCTTGTGTGCAGAGGCAGAGGAAATGATGAATACCTTAGGTAACTCATTCTGTGCAAAATCAATCTTTCACTGTCAATTTTAAATGAACTAATTTGTTCACAAATCTGCTCAGTCAGTTTGGAAGCATACTCTGTTCCTTCATATTAGCAAATCCTTTAATCTTGACTAGTCCACTGAGTAAGAAATCTAGAAATGTGTTAATATGATTGGACGTATGTAGTAGGATAAGAATTGATTCTTTTAATTAGTGTCTGCTCAAGTTAGAGTCCCTTTCTCGGCTGAACTATTGACCTACTAATATATCAAGAGATTATGTTATGACTAACATATATCCAAAGTTCAATTTAACTCTTTATCAGACAATATTGCAGCAAACTTTCTGGAGACTAAATTCTTTTTTTATTTTTTCAAGGAGTATTTTGCTGTAAGTATTATAATTTTGAAAATGTAAAGGAAGAAATATTTGAACTTAGTTCTTTGCATAGCAATGTATCTATAGATCATGCATTGATACAGTTCTATTTGGAGAAACCAAGTTCTTCCTAAATTTAATTATCTTCTATTAAAATGAAAAGATGCCCAGTACCACTTTTTTGCATGAGCCTCACTTCAAATAATTGGAATTGGATGCACATTTCCTCCATGGTGTTATAGAAGAGTATGAGAAAGAAATCCAAGCAGTATTGTATGAATATAAGATTTTGTTAAGAGATACGGAAATAAGATATTATTTAAGTACTTGGCTGTCTTTTTGTTATTTTACATATATTGGTAGGTACTGAAAGGCACATACATTTTGATTTAGAAAACAAACAATACGGAACTTTGTGTAAAATGGATGGCTGTGAAACTTAGAGATACATTTTAAACTTATTTAGGTTTTATTTAAATACAGTAAGAAATGCATTCTTAAATGAAATATACCTGCCCATGTTAAATAAAAAACTATTAATGGGAATTTTGAAAACTATTATATACATTTATATACACATTCTATGGTATAGTTTTTAGATTATCTTTTGAAAGTATTATCAGTTTGGCTATTTTACCAATTTTTCAAAAATTGTTCCATCACTTAAAATAGAGTACAAAGTATTAGCAACAAATTTGAGACAGGCTATGTTCCTATATTTCACACACACTGTGGTGAGAAATTTGGAAGGACTGAGTGCATTTACTTCATTCAGGAAATATTCATCTTACACCTTCCCTGGGTAATGTCCTGTACTGGCATTTTGTGGGAACTGGAAAGCTGTCAGATGTAATTTCTAACTTCAAGGAAATTTTAATTTGAACTTCAGTTTCCAAGGCCATGCATTATTTTAACACGTAAGGTTTACACTTGGTGCACGACGGATATCCTTATCCTCTCTGTCAAAACTACTCCACCACTCCTCTTTCCCGTCTCACTGTGGCAACTCCATTCTTCCCGTTGACCAAACCGAAAACCTTTGAGATCATCTTTAATTCCTCTCATTCCTTCTCACTCCACACTTAATTTGGTAGGAAATACTGTTGCCTCTATCTTAAACTTTACTCAGAATCAAAGTGTTTCACCTCCTCCAGAGCTTCCACTCTGGTGCAAGTTACCACCATCTCTCTCTCCGGTATTGTATAACCTCTAAAGTTCTGTCTCTGCTCCTCTCTTTTCCCACATTCTAGTAACACATGTCAGGGTGGCTCTGTTAAAACTTAATTCAAATCCTATCACTTCTCTGTGCAAAACCTTTAATGTCTCTCTACTTAACTCATCACAAATAGCTAAGTACTTACAATGGCTTACAAGGTCCTTATAGAACTGCCCTCTCTTATTTCTCTGACTCATCTCTTCTCTTCCCTCTCCTTCTGCTACAGTCACATTGGCCTTCTAGCTATTCCTCAAGCACGCCACTCATACTGCTGCCTTAAAGCTGGGGCACCAGCTGTTTCCTCTGTCTGTGAGCCTGCTCACCCAGACAGCCACATGGTTAACACTTGCCACTTCCTTCCAGGCTGCTCAAATGCCTCAGTCTCCATGAGGCCATGACAACCATATTGAAAATCACAAGCTTTACACCTGCAATCCAAATCCCCTTTGCCCCACTTTATTATATTATTTTTTTTCTTAGGACTTTTCCATTTCTGACATTCTACATAATTGATTTATTTATTATGGC